>NW_027473451.1:0-325081 GCF_050947335.1 Megachile rotundata | reverse complement strand
AAGAGTTAGATTGATAATAATAAGAGTAACGAGTATAGTAATTGTAGTTCTTTCGATCATATCTGCATAATATGGTTAATAATATGAGTTAGATTCATAATAATAAGAGTAATAAGTATAGTAATTGTCGTTCTATCGATCATATAAGCATAATATGGCTAATAATATGAGTTAGGTTGATAATAATAAGAGTAATAAGTATAGTGATTGTCGTTCTATCGATCAAATTTGCATAATATGGTTAATAATATGAGTTAGATTGATAACAGTGAGTGTAATAAGTATAGTAATTGTCGTTCTATCGATCATATAAGCATAATATGGCTAATAACATGGGTTAGATTGATAATAATAAGAGTAATGAGTATAGTAATTGTAGTTCTATCGATCATTTAAGCATAATATGGCTAATAATATGAGTTAGATTGATAATAATAACAGTAATAAGTATAGTAATTGGCGTTCTATCGATCATATAAGCATAATATGGCTAATAATATGAGTTAGATTGATAATAATAAGAGTAATGAGTATAGTAATTGTAGTTCTTTCGATCATATCTGCATAATATGGTTAATAATATGAGTTAGATTGATAATAATAAGAGTAATAAGTATAGTAATTGTCGTTCTATCGATCATATAAGCATAATATGGCTAATAATATGAGTTAGATTGATAATAATAAGAGTAATAAGTATAGTAATTGTCGTTCTATCGATCATTTAAGCATAATATGGCTAATAATATGAGTTAGATTGATAGCAATAACAGTAATAAGTATAGTAATTGTCGTTCTATCGATAATATAAGCATAATATGGCTAATAATATGAGTTAGATTGATAATACTCAGAGTAGTGAGTATAGTAATTCTCGTTCTATCGATAATATAAGCATAATATGGCTAATAATATGAGTTAGATTGATAATACTCAGAGTAGTGAGTATAGTAATTCTCGTTCTATCGATCATATAAGCATAATATGGCTAATAATATGAGTTAGATTGATAATACTAAGAGTAGTGAGTATAGTAATTGTAGTTCTAGCGATCATTTCAGCATAATATGGCTAATAATATGAGTTGGATTGATAATAATAAAAGTAATAAGTATTGTAATTGTCGTTCTATCGATCATATAAGCATAATATGGCTAATAATATGAGTTAGATTGATAATAATAAGAGTAATAAGTATAGTAATTGTCGTTCTATCGATCATATCTGCATAATATGGTTAATAACATGAGTTAGATTGATAATAGTGAGTGTAATAAGTATAGTAAATGTCGTTCTATCGATCATATAATCATAATATGGGTAATAATATGAGGTAGATTGATGATAATAAGAGTAATAAGTATAGTAAATGTCGTGCTATCGATCATATCTGCATAATATGGTTAATAATATGAGTTAGATTGATAATAGTGAGAGTAATAAGTATAGTAAATGTCGTTCTATCGATCATATAAGCATAATATGGCTAATAATAAGAGTTAGATTGATAATAATAAGAGTAATGAGTATAGTAATTGTAGTTCTTTCGATCATATCTGCATAATATGGTTAATAATATGAGTTAGATTCATAATATTAAGAGTAATAAGTATAGTAATTGTCGTTCTATCGATAATATAAGCATAGTATGGCTAATAATATGAGTTAGATTGATAATACTAAGAGTAGTGAGTATAGTAATTCTCGTTCTATCGATCATATAAGCATAATATGGCTAATAATATGGGTTAGATTGATAATAATAAGAGTAATGAGTGAAGTAATTGTAGTTCTATCGATCATTTAAGCATAATATGGCTAATAATATGAGTTAGATTGATAATAATAACAGTAATAGGTATAGTAATTGGCGTTCTATCGATCATATAAGCATAATATGGCTAATAATATGAGCTAGATTGATAATAATAAGAGTAATAAGTATAGTAATTGTCGTTTTATCGATCATTTAAGCATAATATGGCTAATAATAAGAGTTAGATTGATAATAATAAGAGTAACGAGTATAGTAATTGTAGTTCTTTCGATCATATCTGCATAATATGGTTAATAATATGAGTTAGATTCATAATAATAAGAGTAATAAGTATAGTAATTGTCGTTCTATCGATCATATAAGCATAATATGGCTAATAATATGAGTTAGGTTGATAATAATAAGAGTAATAAGTATAGTGATTGTCGTTCTATCGATCAAATTTGCATAATATGGTTAATAATATGAGTTAGATTGATAACAGTGAGTGTAATAAGTATAGTAATTGTCGTTCTATCGATCATATAAGCATAATGTGGCTAATAATATGGGTTAGATTGATAATAATAAGAGTAATGAGTATAGTAATTGTAGTTCTATCGATCATTTAAGCATAATATGGCTAATAATATGAGTTAGATTGATAATAATAACAGTAATAAGTATAGTAATTGGCGTTCTATCGATCATATAAGCATAATATGGCTAATAATATGAGTTAGATTGATAATAATAAGAATAATAAGTATAGTAATTGTCGTTCTATCGATCATATAAGCATAATATCGCTAATAATATGAGTTAGGTTGATAATAATAAGAGTAATAAGTATAGTAATTGTCGTTCTATCGATCATATAAGCATAATATGGCTAATAATATGAGTTAGGTTGATAATAATAAGAGTAATAAGTATAGTGATTGTCGTACTATCGATCAAATTTGCATAATATGGTTAATAATATGAGTTAGATTGATAACAGTGAGTGTAATAAGTATAGTAATTGTCGTTCTATCGATCATATAAGCATAATATGGCTAATAATATGGGTTAGATTGATAATAATAAGAGTAATGAGTATAGTAATTGTAGTTCTATCGATCATTTAAGCATAATATGGCTAATAATATGAGTTAGATTGATAATAATAACAGTAATAAGTATAGTAATTGTCGTTCTATCGATCATATAAGCATAATATGGCTAATAATATGAGTTAGATTGATAATAATAAGAGTAATGAGTATAGTAATTGTAGTTCTTTCGATCATATCTGCATAATATGGTTAATAATATGAGTTAGATTGATAATAATAAGAGTAATAAGTATAGTAATTGTCGTTCTATCGATCATATAAGCATAATATGGCTAATAATATGAGTTAGATTGATAATAATAAGAGTAATAAGTATAGTAATTGTCGTTCTATCGATCATTTAAGCATAATATGGCTAATAATATGAGTTAGATTGATAGCAATAACAGTAATAAGTATAGTAATTGTCGTTCTATCGATAATATAAGCATAATATGGCTAATAATATGAGTTAGATTGATGATACTCAGAGTAGTGAGTATAGTAATTCTCGTTCTATCGATAATATAAGCATAATATGGCTAATAATATGAGTTAGATTGATAATACTCAGAGTAGTGAGTATAGTAATTCTCGTTCTATCGATCATATAAGCATAATATGGCTAATAATATGAGTTAGATTGATAATACTAAGAGTAGTGAGTATAGTAATTGTAGTTCTAGCGATCATTTCAGCATAATATGGCTAATAATATGAGTTGGATTGATAATAATAAAAGTAATAAGTATTGTAATTGTCGTTCTATCGATCATATAAGCATAATATGGCTAATAATATGAGTTAGATTGATAATAATAAGAGTAATAAGTATAGTAATTGTCGTTCTATCGATCATATCTGCATAATATGGTTAATAACATGAGTTAGATTGATAATAGTGAGTGTAATAAGTATAGTAAATGTCGTTCTATCGATCATATAATCATAATATGGGTAATAATATGAGGTAGATTGATGATAATAAGAGTAATAAGTATAGTAAATGTCGTGCTATCGATCATATCTGCATAATATGGTTAATAATATGAGTTAGATTGATAATAGTGAGAGTAATAAGTATAGTAAATGTCGTTCTATCGATCATATAAGCATAATATGGCTAATAATAAGAGTTAGATTGATAATAATAAGAGTAATGAGTATAGTAATTGTAGTTCTTTCGATCATATCTGCATAATATGGTTAATAATATGAGTTAGATTCATAATAATAAGAGTAATAAGTATAGTAATTGTCGTTCTATCGATAATATAAGCATAGTATGGCTAATAATATGAGTTAGATTGATAATACTAAGAGTAGTGAGTATAGTAATTCTCGTTCTATCGATCATATAAGCATAATATGGCTAATAATATGGGTTAGATTGATAATAATAAGAGTAATGAGTGAAGTAATTGTAGTTCTATCGATCATTTAAGCATAATATGGCTAATAATATGAGTTAGATTGATAATAATAACAGTAATAGGTATAGTAATTGGCGTTCTATCGATCATATAAGCATAATATGGCTAATAATATGAGCTAGATTGATAATAATAAGAGTAATAAGTATAGTAATTGTCGTTCTATCGATCATTTAAGCATAATATGGCTAATAATAAGAGTTAGATTGATAATAATAAGAGTAACGAGTATAGTAATTGTAGTTCTTTCGATCATATCTGCATAATATGGTTAATAATATGAGTTAGATTCATAATAATAAGAGTAATAAGTATAGTAATTGTCGTTCTATCGATCATATAAGCATAATATGGCTAATAATATGAGTTAGGTTGATAATAATAAGAGTAATAAGTATAGTGATTGTCGTTCTATCGATCAAATTTGCATAATATGGTTAATAATATGAGTTAGATTGATAACAGTGAGTGTAATAAGTATAGTAATTGTCGTTCTATCGATCATATAAGCATAATATGGCTAATAATATGGGTTAGATTGATAATAATAAGAGTAATGAGTATAGTAATTGTAGTTCTATCGATCATTTAAGCATAATATGGCTAATAATATGAGTTAGATTGATAATAATAACAGTAATAAGTATAGTAATTGGCGTTCTATCGATCATATAAGCATAATATTACTAATAATATGAGTTAGATTGATAATAATAAGAATAATAAGTATAGTAATTGTCGTTCTATCGATCATATAAGCATAATATGGCTAATAATATGAGTTAGGTTGATAATAATAAGAGTAATAAGTATAGTAATTGTCGTTCTATCGATCATATAAGCATAATATGGCTAATAATATGAGTTAGGTTGATAATAATAAGAGTAATAAGTATAGTGATTGTCGTTCTATCGATCAAATTTGCATAATATGGTTAATAATATGAGTTAGATTGATAACAGTGAGTGTAATAAGTATAGTAATTGTCGTTCTATCGATCATATAAGCATAATATGGCTAATAATATGGGTTAGATTGATAATAATAAGAGTAATGAGTATAGTAATTGTAGTTCTATCGATCATTTAAGCATAATATGGCTAATAATATGAGTTAGATTGATAATAATAACAGTAATATGTATAGTAATTGTCGTTCTATCGATCATATAAGCATAATATGGCTAATAATATGAGTTAGATTGATAATAATAAGAGTAATGAGTATAGTAATTGTAGTTCTTTCGATCATATCTGCATAATATGGTTAATAATATGAGTTAGATTGATAATAATAAGAGTAATAAGTATAGTAATTGTCGTTCTATCGATCATATAAGCATAATATGGCTAATAATATGAGTTAGATTGATAATAATAAGAGTAATAAGTATAGTAATTGTCGTTCTATCGATCATTTAAGCATAATATGGCTAATAATATGAGTTAGATTGATAGCAATAACAGTAATAAGTATAGTAATTGTCGTTCTATCGATAATATAAGCATAATATGGCTAATAATATGAGTTAGATTGATAATACTCAGAGTAGTGAGTATAGTAATTCTCGTTCTATCGATAATATAAGCATAATATGGCTAATAATATGAGTTAGATTGATAATACTCAGAGTAGTGAGTATAGTAATTCTCGTTCTATCGATCATATAAGCATAATATGGCTAATAATATGAGTTAGATTGATAATACTAAGAGTAGTGAGTATAGTAATTGTAGTTCTAGCGATCATTTAAGCATAATATGGCTAATAATATGAGTTGGATTGATAATAATAAAAGTAATAAATATAGTAATTGTCGTTCCATCGATCATATAAGCATAATGTGGCTAATAATATGAGTTAGATTGATAATAATAAGAGTAATAAGTATAGTAATTGTCGTTCTATCGATCATATCTGCATAATATGGTTAATAACATGAGTTAGATTGATAATAGTGAGTGTAATAAGTATAGTAAATGTCGTTCTATCGATCATATAATCATAATATGGGTAATAATATGAGGTAGATTGATAATAATAAGAGTAATAAGTATAGTAATTGTCGTTCTATCGATCATATCTGCATAATATGGTTAATAACATGAGTTAGATTGATAATAGTGAGTGTAATAAGTATAGTAAATGTCGTTCTATCGATCATATAATCATAATATGGGTAATAATATGAGGTAGATTGATGATAATAAGAGTAATAAGTATAGTAAATGTCGTGCTATCGATCATATCTGCATAATATGGTTAATAATATGAGTTAGATTGATAATAGTGAGAGTAATAAGTATAGTAAATGTCGTTCTATCGATCATATAAGCATAATATGGCTAATAATAAGAGTTAGATTGATAATAATAAGAGTAATGAGTATAGTAATTGTAGTTCTTTCGATCATATCTGCATAATATGGTTAATAATATGGGTTAGATTGATAATAATAAGAGTAATGAGTGAAGTAATTGTAGTTCTATCGATCATTTAAGCATAATATGGCTAATAATATGAGTTAGATTGATAATAATAAGAGTAATGAGTGAAGTAATTGTAGTTCTATCGATCATTTAAGCATAATATGGCTAATAATATGAGTTAGATTGATAATAATAACAGTAATAGGTATAGTAATTGGCGTTCTATCGATCATATAAGCATAATATGGCTAATAATATGAGCTAGATTGATAATAATAAGAGTAATAAGTATAGTAATTGTCGTTCTATCGATCATTATGCATAATATGGCTAATAATAAGAGTTAGATTGATAATAATAAGAGTAATGAGTATAGTAATTGTAGTTCTTTCGATCATATCTGCATAATATGGTTAATAATATGAGTTAGATTCATAATAATAAGAGTAATAAGTATAGTATTTGTCGTTCTATCGATCATATAAGCATAATATGGCTAATAATATGAGTTAGATTTATAATAATAAGAGTAATAAGTATAGTAATTGTCGTTCTATCGATAATATAAGCATAATATGGCTAATAATATGAGTTAGATTGATAATACTAAGAGTAGTGAGTATAGTAATTCTCGTTCTATCGATCATAGAAGCATAATATGGCTAATAATATGAGTTAGATTGATAATAATAAGAGTAATGAGTATAGTAATTGTAGTTCTATCGATCATATCTGCATTATATGGTTAATAATATGAGTTAGATTGATAATAATAAGAGTAATAAGTATAGTAATTGTAGTTCTATTGCTCATATAAGCATAATATGGCTAATAATATGAGTTAGATTCATAATAATAAGAGTAATAAGTATAGTAATTGTCGTTCTATCGATCATTTAAGCATAATATGGCTAATAATATGAGTTAGATTGATAATAATAAGAGTAGTAAGTAGAGTAAATGTCGTGCTATCGATCATATCTGCATAATATGGTTAATAATATGAGTTAGATAGATAATAGTAAGAGTAATGTGTATAGTAAATGTCGTGCTATCGATCATATCTGCATAATATTGTTAATAGTATGAGTTAGATTGATAATAGTAAGAGTAATGTGTATAGTAAATGTCGTGCTATCGATCATATCTGCACAATATGATTAATAATATGAGTTAGATTGATAACAGTGAGTGTAATAAGTATAGTAATTGTCGTTCTACCGATCATATTAGCATTATATGGTTAATAATATGAATTAGATTGATAATAATAAGAGTAATAAGTATAGTATTTGTCGTTCTATCGATCATATAAGCATAATATGGCTAATAATATGAGATAGATTTATAATAATCAGAGTAATAAGTATAGTAATTGTCGTTCTATCGATCATATAAACATAATATGGCTAATAATATGAGTTAGATGGATAATAATAAGAGTAATAAGTATAGTAATTGTCGTTCTATCGATCATATCTGCATAATATGGTTAATAACATGAGTTAGATTGATAATAGTGAGTGTAATAAGTATAGTAAATGTCGTTCTATCGATCATATAATCATAATATGGGTAATAATATGAGGTAGATTGATGATAATAAGAGTAATAAGTATAGTAAATGTCGTGCTATCGATCATATCTGCATAATATGTTTAATAATATGAGTTAGATTGATAATAGTGAGTGTAGTAAGTATAGTAAATGTCGTTCTATCGATCATATAAGCATAATATGGCTAATAATAAGAGTTAGATTGATAATAATAAGAGTAATGAGTATAGTAATTGTAGTTCTTTCGATCATATCTGCATAATATGGTTAATAATATGAGTTAGATTCATAATAATAAGAGTAATAAGTATAGTAATTGTCGTTCTATCGATCATATAAGCATAATATGGCTAATAATATGAGTTAGGTTGATAATAGTAAGAGTAATAAGTATAGTGATTGTCGTTCTATCGATCAAATTTGCATAATATGGTTAATAATATGAGTTAGATTGATAACAGTGAGTGTAATAAGTATAGTAATTGTCGTTCTATCGATCATATAAGCATAATATGGCTAATAATATGGGTTAGATTGATAATAATAAGAGTAATGAGTATAGTAATTGTAGTTCTATCGATCATTTAAGCATAATATGGCTAATAATATGAGTTAGATTGATAATAATAACAGTAATAAGTATAGTAATTGGCGTTCTATCGATCATATAAGCATAATATGGCTAATAATATGAGTTAGATTGATAATAATAAGAATAATAAGTATAGTAATTGTCGTTCTATCGATCATTTAAGCATAATATGGCTAATAATATGAGTTAGATTGATAGCAATAACAGTAATAAGTATAGTAATTGTCGTTCTATCGATCATTTAAGCATAATATGGTTAATAATATGAGTTAGATTGATAATAATAAGAGTAATAAGTATAGTAATTGTCGTTCTATCGATCATATAAGCATAATATGGCTAATAATATGAGTTAGATTGATAATAATAAGAGTAATGAGTATAGTAATTGTAGTTCTTTCGATCATATCTGCATAATATGGTTAATAATATGAGTTAGATTGATAATAATAAGAGTAATAAGTATAGTAATTGTCGTTCTATCGATCATATAAGCATAATATGGCTAATAATATGAGTTAGATTGATAATAATAAGAGTAATAAGTATAGTAATTGTCGTTCTATCGATCATTTAAGCATAATATGGCTAATAATATGAGTTAGATTGATAGCAATAACAGTAATAAGTATAGTAATTGTCGTTCTATCGATAATATAAGCATAATATGGCTAATAATATGAGTTAGATTGATAATACTCAGAGTAGTGAGTATAGTAATTCTCGTTCTATCGATAATATAAGCATAATATGGCTAATAATATGAGTTAGATTGATAATACTCAGAGTAGTGAGTATAGTAATTCTCGTTCTATCGATCATATAAGCATAATATGGCTAATAATATGAGTTAGATTGATAATACTAAGAGTAGTGAGTATAGTAATTGTAGTTCTAGCGATCATTTAAGCATAATATGGCTAATAATATGAGTTGGATTGATAATAATAAAAGTAATAAGTATAGTAATTGTCGTTCTATCGATCATATAAGCATAATGTGGCTAATAATATGAGTTAGATTGATAATAATAAGAGTAATAAGTATAGTAATTGTCGTTCTATCGATCATATCTGCATAATATGGTTAATAACATGAGTTAGATTGATAATAGTGAGTGTAATAAGTATAGTAAATGTCGTTCTATCGATCATATAATCATAATATGGGTAATAATATGAGGTAGATTGATAATAATAAGAGTAATAAGTATAGTAATTGTCGTTCTATCGATCATATCTGCATAATATGGTTAATAACATGAGTTAGATTGATAATAGTGAGTGTAATAAGTATAGTAAATGTCGTTCTATCGATCATATAATCATAATATGGGTAATAATATGAGGTAGATTGATGATAATAAGAGTAATAAGTATAGTAAATGTCGTGCTATCGATCATATCTGCATAATATGGTTAATAATATGAGTTAGATTGATAATAGTGAGAGTAATAAGTATAGTAATTGTCGTTCTATCGATCATATAAGCATAATATGGCTAATAATATGAGTTAGGTTGATAATAATAAGAGTAATAAGTATAGTGATTGTCGTTCTATCTATCAAATTTGCATAATATGGTTAATAATATGAGTTAGATTGATAACAGTGAGTGTAATAAGTATAGTAATTGTCGTTCTATCGATCATATAAGCATAATATGGCTAATAATATGGGTTAGATTGATAATAATAAGAGTAATGAGTATAGTAATTGTAGTTCTATCGATCATTTAAGCATAATATGGCTAATAATATGAGTTAGATTGATAATAATAACAGTAATAAGTATAGTAATTGGCGTTCCATCGATCATTTAAGCATAATATGGCTAATAATATGAGTTAGATTGATAATAATAACAGTAATAAGTATAGTAATTGGCGTTCTATCGATCATTTAAGCATAATATGGTTAATAATATGAGTTAGATTGATAATAATAAGAGTAATAAGTATAGTAATTGTCGTTCTATCGATCATATAAGCATAATATGGCTAATAATATGAGTTAGATTGATAATAATAAGAGTAATGAGTATAGTAATTGTAGTTCTTTCGATCATATCTGCATAATATGGTTAATAATATGAGTTAGATTGATAATAATAAGAGTAATAAGTATAGTAATTGTCGTTCTATCGATCATATAAGCATAATATGGCTAATAATATGAGTTAGATTGATAATAATAAGAGTAATAAGTATAGTAATTGTCGTTCTATCGATCATTTAAGCATAATATGGCTAATAATATGAGTTAGATTGATAACAATAACAGTAATAAGTATAGTAATTGTCGTTCTATCGATAATATAAGCATAATATGGCTAATAATAAGAGTTAGATTGATAATACTCAGAGTAGTGAGTATAGTAATTCTCGTTCTATCGATAATATAAGCATAATATGGCTAATAATATGAGTTAGATTGATAATACTAAGAGTAGTGAGTATAGTAATTGTAGTTCTAGCGATCATTTAAGCATAATATGGCTAATAATATGAGTTGGATTGATAATAATAAAAGTAATAAGTATAGTAATTGTCGTTCTATCGATCATATAAGCATAATGTGGCTAATAATATGAGTTAGATTGATAATAATAAGAGTAATAAGTATAGTAATTGTCGTTCTATCGATCATATCTGCATAATATGGTTAATAACATGAGTTAGATTGATAATAGTGAGTGTAATAAGTATAGTAAATGTCGTTCTATCGATCATATAATCATAATATGGGTAATAATATGAGGTAGATTGATAATAATAAGAGTAATAAGTATAGTAATTGTCGTTCTATCGATCATATCTGCATAATATGGTTAATAACATGAGTTAGATTGATAATAGTGAGAGTAATAAGTATAGTAATTGTCGTTCTATCGATCATATAAGCATAATATGGCTAATAATATGAGTTAGGTTGATAATAATAAGAGTAATAAGTATAGTGATTGTCGTTCTATCGATCAAATTTGCATAATATGGTTAATAATATGAGTTAGATTGATAACAGTGAGTGTAATAAGTATAGTAATTGTCGTTCTATCGATCATATAAGCATAATATGTCTAATAATATGGGTTAGATTGATAATAATAAGAGTAATGAGTATAGTAATTGTAGTTCTATCGATCATTTAAGCATAATATGGCTAATAATATGAGTTAGATTGATAATAATAACAGTAATAAGTATAGTAATTGGCGTTCTATCGATCATTTAAGCATAATATGGCTAATAATATGAGTTAGATTGATAATAATAACAGTAATAAGTATAGTAATTGGCGTTCTATCGATCATTTAAGCATAATATGGTTAATAATATGAGTTAGATTGATAATAATAAGAGTAATAAGTATAGTAATTGTCGTTCTATCGATCATATAAGCATAATATGGCTAATAATATGAGTTAGATTGATAATAATAAGAGTAATGAGTATAGTAATTGTAGTTCTTTCGATCATATCTGCATAATATGGTTAATAATATGAGTTAGATTGATAATAATAAGAGTAATAAGTATAGTAATTGTCGTTCTATCGATCATATAAGCATAATATGGCTAATAATATGAGTTAGATTGATAATAATAAGAGTAATAAGTATAGTAATTGTCGTTCTATCGATCATTTAAGCATAATATGGCTAATAATATGAGTTAGATTGATAACAATAACAGTAATAAGTATAGTAATTGTCGTTCTATCGATAATATAAGCATAATATGGCTAATAATAAGAGTTAGATTGATAATACTCAGAGTAGTGAGTATAGTAATTCTCGTTCTATCGATAATATAAGCATAATATGGCTAATAATATGAGTTAGATTGATAATACTCAGAGTAGTGAGTATAGTAATTCGGGTTCTACCGATAATATACGCATAATATGGCTAATAATATGAGTTAGATTGATAATACTAAGAGTAGTGAGTATAGTAATTCTCGTTCTATCGATCATAGAAGCATAATATGGCTAATAATATGAGTTAGATTGATAATAATAAGAGTAATGAGTATAGTAATTGTAGTTCTATCGATCATATCTGCATTATATGGTTAATAATATGAGTTAGATTGATAATAATAAGAGTAATAAGTATAGTAATTGTAGTTCTATTGCTCATATAAGCATAATATGGCTAATAATATGAGTTAGATTCATAATAATAAGAGTAATAAGTATAGTAATTGTCGTTCTATCGATCATATAAGCATAATATGGCTAATAATATGGGTTAGATTGATAATAATAAGAGTAATGAGTGAAGTAATTGTAGTTCTATCGATCATTTAAGCATAATATGGCTAATAATATGAGTTAGATTGATAATAATAACAGTAATAGGTATAGTAATTGGCGTTCTATCGATCATATAAGCATAATATGGCTAATAATATGAGCTAGATTGATAATAATAAGAGTAATAAGTATAGTAATTGTCGTTCTATCGATCATATTAGCATAATATGGTTAATAATATGAATTAGATTGATAATAATAAGAGTAATAAGTATAGTATTTGTCGTTCTATCGATCATATAAGCATAATATGGCTAATAATATGAGTTAGATTTATAATAACAGGAGTAATAAGTATAGTAATTGTCGTTCTATCGATAATATAAGCATAATATGGCTAATAATATGAGTTAGATTGATAATACTAAGAGTAGTGAGTATAGTAATTCTCGTTCTATCGATCATATGTGCATAATATGGTTAATAATATGAGTTAGATTGATAATAGTAAGAGTAATGTGTATAGTAAATGTCGTGCTATCGATCATATCTGCATAATATTGTTAATAGTATGAGTTAGATTGATAATAGTAAGAGTAATGTGTATAGTAAATGTCGTGCTATTGATCATATCTGCACAATATGATTAATAATATGAGTTAGATTGATAACAGTGAGTGTAATAAGTATAGTAATTGTCGTTCTACCGATCATATTAGCATTATATGGTTAATAATATGAATTAGATTGATAATAATAAGAGTAATAAGTATAGTATTTGTCGTTCTATCGATCATATAAGCATAATATGGCTAATAATAAGAGTTAGATTGATAATAATAAGAGTAATGAGTATAGTAATTGTAGTTCTTTCGATCATATCTGCATAATATGGTTAATAATATGAGTTAGATTCATAATAATAAGAGTAATAAGTATAGTAATTGTCGTTCTATCGATCATATAAGCATAATATGGCTAATAATATGAGTTAGGTTGATAATAATAAGAGTAATAAGTATAGTGATTGTCGTTCTATCGATCAAATTTGCATAATATGGTTAATAATATGAGTTAGATTGATAACAGTGAGTGTAATAAGTATAGTAATTGTCGTTCTATCGATCATATAAGCATAATATGGCTAATAATATGGGTTAGATTGATAATAATAAGAGTAATGAGTATAGTAATTGTAGTTCTATCGATCATTTAAGCATAATATGGCTAATAATATGAGTTAGATTGATAATAATAACAGTAATAAGTATAGTAATTGGCGTTCTATCGATCATATAAGCATAATATGGCTAATAATATGAGTTAGATTGATAATAATAAGAATAATAAGTATAGTAATTGTCGTTCTATCGATCATTTAAGCATAATATGGCTAATAATATGAGTTAGATTGATAGTAATAACAGTAATAAGTATAGTAATTGTCGTTCTATCGATCATTTAAGCATAATATGGTTAATAATATGAGTTAGATTGATAATAATAAGAGTAATAAGTATAGTAATTGTCGTTCTATCGATCATATAAGCATAATATGGCTAATAATATGAGTTAGATTGATAATAATAAGAGTAATGAGTATAGTAATTGTAGTTCTTTCGATCATATCTGCATAATATGGTTAATAATATGAGTTAGATTGATAATAATAAGAGTAATAAGTATAGTAATTGTCGTTCTATCGATCATATAAGCATAATATGGCTAATAATATGAGTTAGATTGATAATAATAAGAGTAATAAGTATAGTAATTGTCGTTCTATCGATCATTTAAGCATAATATGGCTAATAATATGAGTTAGATTGATAGCAATAACAGTAATAAGTATAGTAATTGTCGTTCTATCGATAATATAAGCATAATATGGCTAATAATATGAGTTAGATTGATAATACTCAGAGTAGTGAGTATAGTAATTCTCGTTCTATCGATAATATAAGCATAATATGGCTAATAATATGAGTTAGATTGATAATACTCAGAGTAGTGAGTATAGTAATTCTCGTTCTATCGATCATATAAGCATAATATGGCTAATAATATGAGTTAGATTGATAATACTAAGAGTAGTGAGTATAGTAATTGTAGTTCTAGCGATCATTTAAGCATAACATGGCTAATAATATGAGTTGGATTGATAATAATAAAAGTAATAAGTATTGTAATTGTCGTTCTATCGATCATATAAGCATAATATGGCTAATAATATGAGTTAGATTGATAATAATAAGAGTAATAAGTATAGTAATTGTCGTTCTATCGATCATATCTGCATAATATGGTTAATAACATGAGTTAGATTGATAATAGTGAGTGTAATAAGTATAGTAAATGTCGTTCTATCGATCATATAATCATAATATGGGTAATAATATGAGGTAGATTGATGATAATAAGAGTAATAAGTATAGTAAATGTCGTGCTATCGATCATATCTGCATAATATGGTTAATAAGATGAGTTAGATTGATAATAGTGAGAGTAATAAGTATAGTAAATGTCGTTCTATCGATCATATAAGCATAATATGGCTAATAATAAGAGTTAGATTGATAATAATAAGAGTAATGAGTATAGTAATTGTAGTTCTTTCGATCATATCTGCATAATATGGTTAATAATATGAGTTAGATTCATAATAATAAGAGTAATAAGTATAGTAATTGTCGTTCTATCGATAATATAAGCATAGTATGGCTAATAATATGAGTTAGATTGATAATACTAAGAGTAGTGAGTATAGTAATTCTCGTTCTATCGATCATATAAGCATAATATGGCTAATAATATGGGTTAGATTGATAATAATAAGAGTAATGAGTGAAGTAATTGTAGTTCTATCGATCATTTAAGCATAATATGGCTAATAATATGAGTTAGATTGATAATAATAACAGTAATAGGTATAGTAATTGGCGTTCTATCGATCATATAAGCATAATATGGCTAATAATATGAGCTAGATTGATAATAATAAGAGTAATAAGTATAGTAATTGTCGTTCTATCGATCATTTAAGCATAATATGGCTAATAATAAGAGTTAGATTGATAATAATAAGAGTAACGAGTATAGTAATTGTAGTTCTTTCGATCATATCTGCATAATATGGTTAATAATATGAGTTAGATTCATAATAATAAGAGTAATAAGTATAGTAATTGTCGTTCTATCGATCATATAAGCATAATATGGCTAATAATATGAGTTAGGTTGATAATAATAAGAGTAATAAGTATAGTGATTGTCGTTCTATCGATCAAATTTGCATAATATGGTTAATAATATGAGTTAGATTGATAACAGTGAGTGTAATAAGTATAGTAATTGTCGTTCTATCGATCATATAAGCATAATATGGCTAATAACATGGGTTAGATTGATAATAATAAGAGTAATGAGTATAGTAATTGTAGTTCTATCGATCATTTAAGCATAATATGGCTAATAATATGAGTTAGATTGATAATAATAACAGTAATAAGTATAGTAATTGGCGTTCTATCGATCATATAAGCATAATATGGCTAATAATATGAGTTAGATTGATAATAATAAGAGTAATGAGTATAGTAATTGTAGTTCTTTCGATCATATCTGCATAATATGGTTAATAATATGAGTTAGATTGATAATAATAAGAGTAATAAGTATAGTAATTGTCGTTCTATCGATCATATAAGCATAATATGGCTAATAATATGAGTTAGATTGATAATAATAAGAGTAATAAGTATAGTAATTGTCGTTCTATCGATCATTTAAGCATAATATGGCTAATAATATGAGTTAGATTGATAGCAATAACAGTAATAAGTATAGTAATTGTCGTTCTATCGATAATATAAGCATAATATGGCTAATAATATGAGTTAGATTGATAATACTCAGAGTAGTGAGTATAGTAATTCTCGTTCTATCGATAATATAAGCATAATATGGCTAATAATATGAGTTAGATTGATAATACTCAGAGTAGTGAGTATAGTAATTCTCGTTCTATCGATCATATAAGCATAATATGGCTAATAATATGAGTTAGATTGATAATACTAAGAGTAGTGAGTATAGTAATTGTAGTTCTAGCGATCATTTCAGCATAATATGGCTAATAATATGAGTTGGATTGATAATAATAAAAGTAATAAGTATTGTAATTGTCGTTCTATCGATCATATAAGCATAATATGGCTAATAATATGAGTTAGATTGATAATAATAAGAGTAATAAGTATAGTAATTGTCGTTCTATCGATCATATCTGCATAATATGGTTAATAACATGAGTTAGATTGATAATAGTGAGTGTAATAAGTATAGTAAATGTCGTTCTATCGATCATATAATCATAATATGGGTAATAATATGAGGTAGATTGATGATAATAAGAGTAATAAGTATAGTAAATGTCGTGCTATCGATCATATCTGCATAATATGGTTAATAATATGAGTTAGATTGATAATAGTGAGAGTAATAAGTATAGTAAATGTCGTTCTATCGATCATATAAGCATAATATGGCTAATAATAAGAGTTAGATTGATAATAATAAGAGTAATGAGTATAGTAATTGTAGTTCTTTCGATCATATCTGCATAATATGGTTAATAATATGAGTTAGATTCATAATATTAAGAGTAATAAGTATAGTAATTGTCGTTCTATCGATAATATAAGCATAGTATGGCTAATAATATGAGTTAGATTGATAATACTAAGAGTAGTGAGTATAGTAATTCTCGTTCTATCGATCATATAAGCATAATATGGCTAATAATATGGGTTAGATTGATAATAATAAGAGTAATGAGTGAAGTAATTGTAGTTCTATCGATCATTTAAGCATAATATGGCTAATAATATGAGTTAGATTGATAATAATAACAGTAATAGGTATAGTAATTGGCGTTCTATCGATCATATAAGCATAATATGGCTAATAATATGAGCTAGATTGATAATAATAAGAGTAATAAGTATAGTAATTGTCGTTTTATCGATCATTTAAGCATAATATGGCTAATAATAAGAGTTAGATTGATAATAATAAGAGTAACGAGTATAGTAATTGTAGTTCTTTCGATCATATCTGCATAATATGGTTAATAATATGAGTTAGATTCATAATAATAAGAGTAATAAGTATAGTAATTGTCGTTCTATCGATCATATAAGCATAATATGGCTAATAATATGAGTTAGGTTGATAATAATAAGAGTAATAAGTATAGTGATTGTCGTTCTATCGATCAAATTTGCATAATATGGTTAATAATATGAGTTAGATTGATAACAGTGAGTGTAATAAGTATAGTAATTGTCGTTCTATCGATCATATAAGCATAATGTGGCTAATAATATGGGTTAGATTGATAATAATAAGAGTAATGAGTATAGTAATTGTAGTTCTATCGATCATTTAAGCATAATATGGCTAATAATATGAGTTAGATTGATAATAATAACAGTAATAAGTATAGTAATTGGCGTTCTATCGATCATATAAGCATAATATGGCTAATAATATGAGTTAGATTGATAATAATAAGAATAATAAGTATAGTAATTGTCGTTCTATCGATCATATAAGCATAATATCGCTAATAATATGAGTTAGGTTGATAATAATAAGAGTAATAAGTATAGTAATTGTCGTTCTATCGATCATATAAGCATAATATGGCTAATAATATGAGTTAGGTTGATAATAATAAGAGTAATAAGTATAGTGATTGTCGTACTATCGATCAAATTTGCATAATATGGTTAATAATATGAGTTAGATTGATAACAGTGAGTGTAATAAGTATAGTAATTGTCGTTCTATCGATCATATAAGCATAATATGGCTAATAATATGGGTTAGATTGATAATAATAAGAGTAATGAGTATAGTAATTGTAGTTCTATCGATCATTTAAGCATAATATGGCTAATAATATGAGTTAGATTGATAATAATAACAGTAATAAGTATAGTAATTGTCGTTCTATCGATCATATAAGCATAATATGGCTAATAATATGAGTTAGATTGATAATAATAAGAGTAATGAGTATAGTAATTGTAGTTCTTTCGATCATATCTGCATAATATGGTTAATAATATGAGTTAGATTGATAATAATAAGAGTAATAAGTATAGTAATTGTCGTTCTATCGATCATATAAGCATAATATGGCTAATAATATGAGTTAGATTGATAATAATAAGAGTAATAAGTATAGTAATTGTCGTTCTATCGATCATTTAAGCATAATATGGCTAATAATATGAGTTAGATTGATAGCAATAACAGTAATAAGTATAGTAATTGTCGTTCTATCGATAATATAAGCATAATATGGCTAATAATATGAGTTAGATTGATGATACTCAGAGTAGTGAGTATAGTAATTCTCGTTCTATCGATAATATAAGCATAATATGGCTAATAATATGAGTTAGATTGATAATACTCAGAGTAGTGAGTATAGTAATTCTCGTTCTATCGATCATATAAGCATAATATGGCTAATAATATGAGTTAGATTGATAATACTAAGAGTAGTGAGTATAGTAATTGTAGTTCTAGCGATCATTTCAGCATAATATGGCTAATAATATGAGTTGGATTGATAATAATAAAAGTAATAAGTATTGTAATTGTCGTTCTATCGATCATATAAGCATAATATGGCTAATAATATGAGTTAGATTGATAATAATAAGAGTAATAAGTATAGTAATTGTCGTTCTATCGATCATATCTGCATAATATGGTTAATAACATGAGTTAGATTGATAATAGTGAGTGTAATAAGTATAGTAAATGTCGTTCTATCGATCATATAATCATAATATGGGTAATAATATGAGGTAGATTGATGATAATAAGAGTAATAAGTATAGTAAATGTCGTGCTATCGATCATATCTGCATAATATGGTTAATAATATGAGTTAGATTGATAATAGTGAGAGTAATAAGTATAGTAAATGTCGTTCTATCGATCATATAAGCATAATATGGCTAATAATAAGAGTTAGATTGATAATAATAAGAGTAATGAGTATAGTAATTGTAGTTCTTTCGATCATATCTGCATAATATGGTTAATAATATGAGTTAGATTCATAATATTAAGAGTAATAAGTATAGTAATTGTCGTTCTATCGATAATATAAGCATAGTATGGCTAATAATATGAGTTAGATTGATAATACTAAGAGTAGTGAGTATAGTAATTCTCGTTCTATCGATCATATAAGCATAATATGGCTAATAATATGGGTTAGATTGATAATAATAAGAGTAATGAGTGAAGTAATTGTAGTTCTATCGATCATTTAAGCATAATATGGCTAATAATATGAGTTAGATTGATAATAATAACAGTAATAGGTATAGTAATTGGCGTTCTATCGATCATATAAGCATAATATGGCTAATAATATGAGCTAGATTGATAATAATAAGAGTAATAAGTATAGTAATTGTCGTTTTATCGATCATTTAAGCATAATATGGCTAATAATAAGAGTTAGATTGATAATAATAAGAGTAACGAGTATAGTAATTGTAGTTCTTTCGATCATATCTGCATAATATGGTTAATAATATGAGTTAGATTCATAATAATAAGAGTAATAAGTATAGTAATTGTCGTTCTATCGATCATATAAGCATAATATGGCTAATAATATGAGTTAGGTTGATAATAATAAGAGTAATAAGTATAGTGATTGTCGTTCTATCGATCAAATTTGCATAATATGGTTAATAATATGAGTTAGATTGATAACAGTGAGTGTAATAAGTATAGTAATTGTCGTTCTATCGATCATATAAGCATAATGTGGCTAATAATATGGGTTAGATTGATAATAATAAGAGTAATGAGTATAGTAATTGTAGTTCTATCGATCATTTAAGCATAATATGGCTAATAATATGAGTTAGATTGATAATAATAACAGTAATAAGTATAGTAATTGGCGTTCTATCGATCATATAAGCATAATATGGCTAATAATATGAGTTAGATTGATAATAATAAGAATAATAAGTATAGTAATTGTCGTTCTATCGATCATATAAGCATAATATCGCTAATAATATGAGTTAGGTTGATAATAATAAGAGTAATAAGTATAGTAATTGTCGTTCTATCGATCATATAAGCATAATATGGCTAATAATATGAGTTAGGTTGATAATAATAAGAGTAATAAGTATAGTGATTGTCGTACTATCGATCAAATTTGCATAATATGGTTAATAATATGAGTTAGATTGATAACAGTGAGTGTAATAAGTATAGTAATTGTCGTTCTATCGATCATATAAGCATAATATGGCTAATAATATGGGTTAGATTGATAATAATAAGAGTAATGAGTATAGTAATTGTAGTTCTATCGATCATTTAAGCATAATATGGCTAATAATATGAGTTAGATTGATAATAATAACAGTAATAAGTATAGTAATTGTCGTTCTATCGATCATATAAGCATAATATGGCTAATAATATGAGTTAGATTGATAATAATAAGAGTAATGAGTATAGTAATTGTAGTTCTTTCGATCATATCTGCATAATATGGTTAATAATATGAGTTAGATTGATAATAATAAGAGTAATAAGTATAGTAATTGTCGTTCTATCGATCATATAAGCATAATATGGCTAATAATATGAGTTAGATTGATAATAATAAGAGTAATAAGTATAGTAATTGTCGTTCTATCGATCATTTAAGCATAATATGGCTAATAATATGAGTTAGATTGATAGCAATAACAGTAATAAGTATAGTAATTGTCGTTCTATCGATAATATAAGCATAATATGGCTAATAATATGAGTTAGATTGATGATACTCAGAGTAGTGAGTATAGTAATTCTCGTTCTATCGATAATATAAGCATAATATGGCTAATAATATGAGTTAGATTGATAATACTCAGAGTAGTGAGTATAGTAATTCTCGTTCTATCGATCATATAAGCATAATATGGCTAATAATATGAGTTAGATTGATAATACTAAGAGTAGTGAGTATAGTAATTGTAGTTCTAGCGATCATTTCAGTATAATATGGCTAATAATATGAGTTGGATTGATAATAATAAAAGTAATAAGTATTGTAATTGTCGTTCTATCGATCATATAAGCATAATATGGCTAATAATATGAGTTAGATTGATAATAATAAGAGTAATAAGTATAGTAATTGTCGTTCTATCGATCATATCTGCATAATATGGTTAATAACATGAGTTAGATTGATAATAGTGAGTGTAATAAGTATAGTAAATGTCGTTCTATCGATCATATAATCATAATATGGGTAATAATATGAGGTAGATTGATGATAATAAGAGTAATAAGTATAGTAAATGTCGTGCTATCGATCATATCTGCATAATATGGTTAATAATATGAGTTAGATTGATAATAGTGAGAGTAATAAGTATAGTAAATGTCGTTCTATCGATCATATAAGCATAATATGGCTAATAATAAGAGTTAGATTGATAATAATAAGAGTAATGAGTATAGTAATTGTAGTTCTTTCGATCATATCTGCATAATATGGTTAATAATATGAGTTAGATTCATAATAATAAGAGTAATAAGTATAGTAATTGTCGTTCTATCGATAATATAAGCATAGTATGGCTAATAATATGAGTTAGATTGATAATACTAAGAGTAGTGAGTATAGTAATTCTCGTTCTATCGATCATATAAGCATAATATGGCTAATAATATGGGTTAGATTGATAATAATAAGAGTAATGAGTGAAGTAATTGTAGTTCTATCGATCATTTAAGCATAATATGGCTAATAATATGAGTTAGATTGATAATAATAACAGTAATAGGTATAGTAATTGGCGTTCTATCGATCATATAAGCATAATATGGCTAATAATATGAGCTAGATTGATAATAATAAGAGTAATAAGTATAGTAATTGTCGTTCTATCGATCATTTAAGCATAATATGGCTAATAATAAGAGTTAGATTGATAATAATAAGAGTAACGAGTATAGTAATTGTAGTTCTTTCGATCATATCTGCATAATATGGTTAATAATATGAGTTAGATTCATAATAATAAGAGTAATAAGTATAGTAATTGTCGTTCTATCGATCATATAAGCATAATATGGCTAATAATATGAGTTAGGTTGATAATAATAAGAGTAATAAGTATAGTGATTGTCGTTCTATCGATCAAATTTGCATAATATGGTTAATAATATGAGTTAGATTGATAACAGTGAGTGTAATAAGTATAGTAATTGTCGTTCTATCGATCATATAAGCATAATATGGCTAATAATATGGGTTAGATTGATAATAATAAGAGTAATGAGTATAGTAATTGTAGTTCTATCGATCATTTAAGCATAATATGGCTAATAATATGAGTTAGATTGATAATAATAACAGTAATAAGTATAGTAATTGGCGTTCTATCGATCATATAAGCATAATATTACTAATAATATGAGTTAGATTGATAATAATAAGAATAATAAGTATAGTAATTGTCGTTCTATCGATCATATAAGCATAATATGGCTAATAATATGAGTTAGGTTGATAATAATAAGAGTAATAAGTATAGTAATTGTCGTTCTATCGATCATATAAGCATAATATGGCTAATAATATGAGTTAGGTTGATAATAATAAGAGTAATAAGTATAGTGATTGTCGTTCTATCGATCAAATTTGCATAATATGGTTAATAATATGAGTTAGATTGATAACAGTGAGTGTAATAAGTATAGTAATTGTCGTTCTATCGATCATATAAGCATAATATGGCTAATAATATGGGTTAGATTGATAATAATAAGAGTAATGAGTATAGTAATTGTAGTTCTATCGATCATTTAAGCATAATATGGCTAATAATATGAGTTAGATTGATAATAATAACAGTAATATGTATAGTAATTGTCGTTCTATCGATCATATAAGCATAATATGGCTAATAATATGAGTTAGATTGATAATAATAAGAGTAATGAGTATAGTAATTGTAGTTCTTTCGATCATATCTGCATAATATGGTTAATAATATGAGTTAGATTGATAATAATAAGAGTAATAAGTATAGTAATTGTCGTTCTATCGATCATATAAGCATAATATGGCTAATAATATGAGTTAGATTGATAATAATAAGAGTAATAAGTATAGTAATTGTCGTTCTATCGATCATTTAAGCATAATATGGCTAATAATATGAGTTAGATTGATAGCAATAACAGTAATAAGTATAGTAATTGTCGTTCTATCGATAATATAAGCATAATATGGCTAATAATATGAGTTAGATTGATAATACTCAGAGTAGTGAGTATAGTAATTCTCGTTCTATCGATAATATAAGCATAATATGGCTAATAATATGAGTTAGATTGATAATACTCAGAGTAGTGAGTATAGTAATTCTCGTTCTATCGATCATATAAGCATAATATGGCTAATAATATGAGTTAGATTGATAATACTAAGAGTAGTGAGTATAGTAATTGTAGTTCTAGCGATCATTTCAGCATAATATGGCTAATAATATGAGTTGGATTGATAATAATAAAAGTAATAAGTATTGTAATTGTCGTTCTATCGATCATATAAGCATAATATGGCTAATAATATGAGTTAGATTGATAATAATAAGAGTAATAAGTATAGTAATTGTCGTTCTATCGATCATATCTGCATAATATGGTTAATAACATGAGTTAGATTGATAATAGTGAGTGTAATAAGTATAGTAAATGTCGTTCTATCGATCATATAATCATAATATGGGTAATAATATGAGGTAGATTGATGATAATAAGAGTAATAAGTATAGTAAATGTCGTGCTATCGATCATATCTGCATAATGTGGTTAATAATATGAGTTAGATTGATAATAGTGAGAGTAATAAGTATAGTAAATGTCGTTCTATCGATCATATAAGCATAATATGGCTAATAATAAGAGTTAGATTGATAATAATAAGAGGAATGAGTATAGTAATTGTAGTTCTTTCGATCATATCTGCATAATATGGTTAATAATATGAGTTAGATTCATAATAATAAGAGTAATAAGTATAGTAATTGTCGTTCTATCGATAATATAAGCATAGTATGGCTAATAATATGAGTTAGATTGATAACACTAAGAGTAGTGAGTATAGTAATTCTCGTTCTATCGATCATATAAGCATAATATGGCTAATAATATGGGTTAGATTGATAATAATAAGAGTAATGAGTGAAGTAATTGTAGTTCTATCGATCATTTAAGCATAATATGGCTAATAATATGAGTTAGATTGATAATAATAACAGTAATAGGTATAGTAATTGGCGTTCTATCGATCATATAAGCATAATATGGCTAATAATATGAGCTAGATTGATAATAATAAGAGTAATAAGTATAGTAATTGTCGTTCTATCGATCATTTAAGCATAATATGGCTAATAATAAGAGTTAGATTGATAATAATAAGAGTAACGAGTATAGTAATTGTAGTTCTTTCGATCATATCTGCATAATATGGTTAATAATATGAGTTAGATTCATAATAATAAGAGTAATAAGTATAGTAATTGTCGTTCTATCGATCATATAAGCATAATATGGCTAATAATATGAGTTAGGTTGATAATAATAAGAGTAATAAGTATAGTGATTGTCGTTCTATCGATCAAATTTGCATAATATGGTTAATAATATGAGTTAGATTGATAACAGTGAGTGTAATAAGTATAGTAATTGTCGTTCTATCGATCATATAAGCATAATATGGCTAATAACATGGGTTAGATTGATAATAATAAGAGTAATGAGTATAGTAATTGTAGTTCTATCGATCATTTAAGCATAATATGGCTAATAATATGAGTTAGATTGATAATAATAACAGTAATAAGTATAGTAATTGGCGTTCTATCGATCATATAAGCATAATATGGCTAATAATATGAGTTAGATTGATAATAATAAGAGTAATGAGTATAGTAATTGTAGTTCTTTCGATCATATCTGCATAATATGGTTAATAATATGAGTTAGATTGATAATAATAAGAGTAATAAGTATAGTAATTGTCGTTCTATCGATCATATAAGCATAATATGGCTAATAATATGAGTTAGATTGATAATAATAAGAGTAATAAGTATAGTAATTGTCGTTCTATCGATCATATCTGCATAATATGGTTGATAACATGAGTTAGATTGATAATAGTGAGTGTAATAAGTATAGTAAATGTCGTTCTATCGATCATATAATCATAATATGGGTAATAATATGAGGTAGATTGATGATAATAAGAGTAATAAGTATAGTAAATGTCGTGCTATCGATCATATCTGCATAATATGGTTAATAATATGAGTTAGATTGATAATAGTGAGAGTAATAAGTATAGTAAATGTCGTTCTATCGATCATATAAGCATAATATGGCTAATAATAAGAGTTAGATTGATAATAATAAGAGTAATGAGTATAGTAATTGTAGTTCTTTCGATCATATCTGCATAATATGGTTAATAATATGAGTTAGATTCATAATATTAAGAGTAATAAGTATAGTAATTGTCGTTCTATCGATAATATAAGCATAGTATGGCTAATAATATGAGTTAGATTGATAATACTAAGAGTAGTGAGTATAGTAATTCTCGTTCTATCGATCATATAAGCATAATATGGCTAATAATATGGGTTAGATTGATAATAATAAGAGTAATGAGTGAAGTAATTGTAGTTCTATCGATCATTTAAGCATAATATGGCTAATAATATGAGTTAGATTGATAATAATAACAGTAATAGGTATAGTAATTGGCGTTCTATCGATCATATAAGCATAATATGGCTAATAATATGAGCTAGATTGATAATAATAAGAGTAATAAGTATAGTAATTGTCGTTCTATCGATCATTTAAGCATAATATGGCTAATAATAAGAGTTAGATTGATAATAATAAGAGTAACGAGTATAGTAATTGTAGTTCTTTCGATCATATCTGCATAATATGGTTAATAATATGAGTTAGATTCATAATAATAAGAGTAATAAGTATAGTAATTGTCGTTCTATCGATCATATAAGCATAATATGGCTAATAATATGAGTTAGGTTGATAATAATAAGAGTAATAAGTATAGTGATTGTCGTTCTATCGATCAAATTTGCATAATATGGTTAATAATATGAGTTAGATTGATAACAGTGAGTGTAATAAGTATAGTAATTGTCGTTCTATCGATCATATAAGCATAATGTGGCTAATAATATGGGTTAGATTGATAATAATAAGAGTAATGAGTATAGTAATTGTAGTTCTATCGATCATTTAAGCATAATATGGCTAATAATATGAGTTAGATTGATAATAATAACAGTAATAAGTATAGTAATTGGCGTTCTATCGATCATATAAGCATAATATGGCTAATAATATGAGTTAGATTGATAATAATAAGAATAATAAGTATAGTAATTGTCGTTCTATCGATCATATAAGCATAATATCGCTAATAATATGAGTTAGGTTGATAATAATAAGAGTAATAAGTATAGTAATTGTCGTTCTATCGATCATATAAGCATAATATGGCTAATAATATGAGTTAGGTTGATAATAATAAGAGTAATAAGTATAGTGATTGTCGTACTATCGATCAAATTTGCATAATATGGTTAATAATATGAGTTAGATTGATAACAGTGAGTGTAATAAGTATAGTAATTGTCGTTCTATCGATCATATAAGCATAATATGGCTAATAATATGGGTTAGATTGATAATAATAAGAGTAATGAGTATAGTAATTGTAGTTCTATCGATCATTTAAGCATAATATGGCTAATAATATGAGTTAGATTGATAATAATAACAGTAATAAGTATAGTAATTGTCGTTCTATCGATCATATAAGCATAATATGGCTAATAATATGAGTTAGATTGATAATAATAAGAGTAATGAGTATAGTAATTGTAGTTCTTTCGATCATATCTGCATAATATGGTTAATAATATGAGTTAGATTGATAATAATAAGAGTAATAAGTATAGTAATTGTCGTTCTATCGATCATATAAGCATAATATGGCTAATAATATGAGTTAGATTGATAATAATAAGAGTAATAAGTATAGTAATTGTCGTTCTATCGATCATTTAAGCATAATATGGCTAATAATATGAGTTAGATTGATAGCAATAACAGTAATAAGTATAGTAATTGTCGTTCTATCGATAATATAAGCATAATATGGCTAATAATATGAGTTAGATTGATGATACTCAGAGTAGTGAGTATAGTAATTCTCGTTCTATCGATAATATAAGCATAATATGGCTAATAATATGAGTTAGATTGATAATACTCAGAGTAGTGAGTATAGTAATTCTCGTTCTATCGATCATATAAGCATAATATGGCTAATAATATGAGTTAGATTGATAATACTAAGAGTAGTGAGTATAGTAATTGTAGTTCTAGCGATCATTTCAGCATAATATGGCTAATAATATGAGTTGGATTGATAATAATAAAAGTAATAAGTATTGTAATTGTCGTTCTATCGATCATATAAGCATAATATGGCTAATAATATGAGTTAGATTGATAACAATAAGAGTAATAAGTATAGTAATTGTCGTTCTATCGATCATATCTGCATAATATGGTTAATAACATGAGTTAGATTGATAATAGTGAGTGTAATAAGTATAGTAAATGTCGTTCTATCGATCATATAATCATAATATGGGTAATAATATGAGGTAGATTGATGATAATAAGAGTAATAAGTATAGTAAATGTCGTGCTATCGATCATATCTGCATAATATGGTTAATAATATGAGTTAGATTGATAATAGTGAGAGTAATAAGTATAGTAAATGTCGTTCTATCGATCATATAAGCATAATATGGCTAATAATAAGAGTTAGATTGATAATAATAAGAGTAATGAGTATAGTAATTGTAGTTCTTTCGATCATATCTGCATAATATGGTTAATAATATGAGTTAGATTCATAATAATAAGAGTAATAAGTATAGTAATTGTCGTTCTATCGATAATATAAGCATAGTATGGCTAATAATATGAGTTAGATTGATAACACTAAGAGTAGTGAGTATAGTAATTCTCGTTCTATCGATCATATAAGCATAATATGGCTAATAATATGGGTTAGATTGATAATAATAAGAGTAATGAGTGAAGTAATTGTAGTTCTATCGATCATTTAAGCATAATATGGCTAATAATATGAGTTAGATTGATAATAATAACAGTAATAGGTATAGTAATTGGCGTTCTATCGATCATATAAGCATAATATGGCTAATAATATGAGCTAGATTGATAATAATAAGAGTAATAAGTATAGTAATTGTCGTTCTATCGATCATTTAAGCATAATATGGCTAATAATAAGAGTTAGATTGATAATAATAAGAGTAACGAGTATAGTAATTGTAGTTCTTTCGATCATATCTGCATAATATGGTTAATAATATGAGTTAGATTCATAATAATAAGAGTAATAAGTATAGTAATTGTCGTTCTATCGATCATATAAGCATAATATGGCTAATAATATGAGTTAGGTTGATAATAATAAGAGTAATAAGTATAGTGATTGTCGTTCTATCGATCAAATTTGCATAATATGGTTAATAATATGAGTTAGATTGATAACAGTGAGTGTAATAAGTATAGTAATTGTCGTTCTATCGATCATATAAGCATAATATGGCTAATAACATGGGTTAGATTGATAATAATAAGAGTAATGAGTATAGTAATTGTAGTTCTATCGATCATTTAAGCATAATATGGCTAATAATATGAGTTAGATTGATAATAATAACAGTAATAAGTATAGTAATTGGCGTTCTATCGATCATATAAGCATAATATGGCTAATAATATGAGTTAGATTGATAATAATAAGAGTAATGAGTATAGTAATTGTAGTTCTTTCGATCATATCTGCATAATATGGTTAATAATATGAGTTAGATTGATAATAATAAGAGTAATAAGTATAGTAATTGTCGTTCTATCGATCATATAAGCATAATATGGCTAATAATATGAGTTAGATTGATAATAATAAGAGTAATAAGTATAGTAATTGTCGTTCTATCGATCATATCTGCATAATATGGTTAATAACATGAGTTAGATTGATAATAGTGAGTGTAATAAGTATAGTAAATGTCGTTCTATCGATCATATAATCATAATATGGGTAATAATATGAGGTAGATTGATGATAATAAGAGTAATAAGTATAGTAAATGTCGTGCTATCGATCATATCTGCATAATATGGTTAATAATATGAGTTAGATTGATAATAGTGAGAGTAATAAGTATAGTAAATGTCGTTCTATCGATCATATAAGCATAATATGGCTAATAATAAGAGTTAGATTGATAATAATAAGAGTAATGAGTATAGTAATTGTAGTTCTTTCGATCATATCTGCATAATATGGTTAATAATATGAGTTAGATTCATAATATTAAGAGTAATAAGTATAGTAATTGTCGTTCTATCGATAATATAAGCATAGTATGGCTAATAATATGAGTTAGATTGATAATACTAAGAGTAGTGAGTATAGTAATTCTCGTTCTATCGATCATATAAGCATAATATGGCTAATAATATGGGTTAGATTGATAATAATAAGAGTAATGAGTGAAGTAATTGTAGTTCTATCGATCATTTAAGCATAATATGGCTAATAATATGAGTTAGATTGATAATAATAACAGTAATAGGTATAGTAATTGGCGTTCTATCGATCATATAAGCATAATATGGCTAATAATATGAGCTAGATTGATAATAATAAGAGTAATAAGTATAGTAATTGTCGTTCTATCGATCATTTAAGCATAATATGGCTAATAATAAGAGTTAGATTGATAATAATAAGAGTAACGAGTATAGTAATTGTAGTTCTTTCGATCATATCTGCATAATATGGTTAATAATATGAGTTAGATTCATAATAATAAGAGTAATAAGTATAGTAATTGTCGTTCTATCGATCATATAAGCATAATATGGCTAATAATATGAGTTAGGTTGATAATAATAAGAGTAATAAGTATAGTGATTGTCGTTCTATCGATCAAATTTGCATAATATGGTTAATAATATGAGTTAGATTGATAACAGTGAGTGTAATAAGTATAGTAATTGTCGTTCTATCGATCATATAAGCATAATGTGGCTAATAATATGGGTTAGATTGATAATAATAAGAGTAATGAGTATAGTAATTGTAGTTCTATCGATCATTTAAGCATAATATGGCTAATAATATGAGTTAGATTGATAATAATAACAGTAATAAGTATAGTAATTGGCGTTCTATCGATCATATAAGCATAATATGGCTAATAATATGAGTTAGATTGATAATAATAAGAATAATAAGTATAGTAATTGTCGTTCTATCGATCATATAAGCATAATATCGCTAATAATATGAGTTAGGTTGATAATAATAAGAGTAATAAGTATAGTAATTGTCGTTCTATCGATCATATAAGCATAATATGGCTAATAATATGAGTTAGGTTGATAATAATAAGAGTAATAAGTATAGTGATTGTCGTACTATCGATCAAATTTGCATAATATGGTTAATAATATGAGTTAGATTGATAACAGTGAGTGTAATAAGTATAGTAATTGTCGTTCTATCGATCATATAAGCATAATATGGCTAATAATATGGGTTAGATTGATAATAATAAGAGTAATGAGTATAGTAATTGTAGTTCTATCGATCATTTAAGCATAATATGGCTAATAATATGAGTTAGATTGATAATAATAACAGTAATAAGTATAGTAATTGTCGTTCTATCGATCATATAAGCATAATATGGCTAATAATATGAGTTAGATTGATAATAATAAGAGTAATGAGTATAGTAATTGTAGTTCTTTCGATCATATCTGCATAATATGGTTAATAATATGAGTTAGATTGATAATAATAAGAGTAATAAGTATAGTAATTGTCGTTCTATCGATCATATAAGCATAATATGGCTAATAATATGAGTTAGATTGATAATAATAAGAGTAATAAGTATAGTAATTGTCGTTCTATCGATCATTTAAGCATAATATGGCTAATAATATGAGTTAGATTGATAGCAATAACAGTAATAAGTATAGTAATTGTCGTTCTATCGATAATATAAGCATAATATGGCTAATAATATGAGTTAGATTGATGATACTCAGAGTAGTGAGTATAGTAATTCTCGTTCTATCGATAATATAAGCATAATATGGCTAATAATATGAGTTAGATTGATAATACTCAGAGTAGTGAGTATAGTAATTCTCGTTCTATCGATCATATAAGCATAATATGGCTAATAATATGAGTTAGATTGATAATACTAAGAGTAGTGAGTATAGTAATTGTAGTTCTAGCGATCATTTCAGCATAATATGGCTAATAATATGAGTTGGATTGATAATAATAAAAGTAATAAGTATTGTAATTGTCGTTCTATCGATCATATAAGCATAATATGGCTAATAATATGAGTTAGATTGATAATAATAAGAGTAATAAGTATAGTAATTGTCGTTCTATCGATCATATCTGCATAATATGGTTAATAACATGAGTTAGATTGATAATAGTGAGTGTAATAAGTATAGTAAATGTCGTTCTATCGATCATATAATCATAATATGGGTAATAATATGAGGTAGATTGATGATAATAAGAGTAATAAGTATAGTAAATGTCGTGCTATCGATCATATCTGCATAATATGGTTAATAATATGAGTTAGATTGATAATAGTGAGAGTAATAAGTATAGTAAATGTCGTTCTATCGATCATATAAGCATAATATGGCTAATAATAAGAGTTAGATTGATAATAATAAGAGTAATGAGTATAGTAATTGTAGTTCTTTCGATCATATCTGCATAATATGGTTAATAATATGAGTTAGATTCATAATAATAAGAGTAATAAGTATAGTAATTGTCGTTCTATCGATAATATAAGCATAGTATGGCTAATAATATGAGTTAGATTGATAATACTAAGAGTAGTGAGTATAGTAATTCTCGTTCTATCGATCATATAAGCATAATATGGCTAATAATATGGGTTAGATTGATAATAATAAGAGTAATGAGTGAAGTAATTGTAGTTCTATCGATCATTTAAGCATAATATGGCTAATAATATGAGTTAGATTGATAATAATAACAGTAATAGGTATAGTAATTGGCGTTCTATCGATCATATAAGCATAATATGGCTAATAATATGAGCTAGATTGATAATAATAAGAGTAATAAGTATAGTAATTGTCGTTCTATCGATCATTTAAGCATAATATGGCTAATAATAAGAGTTAGATTGATAATAATAAGAGTAACGAGTATAGTAATTGTAGTTCTTTCGATCATATCTGCATAATATGGTTAATAATATGAGTTAGATTCATAATAATAAGAGTAATAAGTATAGTAATTGTCGTTCTATCGATCATATAAGCATAATATGGCTAATAATATGAGTTAGGTTGATAATAATAAGAGTAATAAGTATAGTGATTGTCGTTCTATCGATCAAATTTGCATAATATGGTTAATAATATGAGTTAGATTGATAACAGTGAGTGTAATAAGTATAGTAATTGTCGTTCTATCGATCATATAAGCATAATATGGCTAATAATATGGGTTAGATTGATAATAATAAGAGTAATGAGTATAGTAATTGTAGTTCTATCGATCATTTAAGCATAATATGGCTAATAATATGAGTTAGATTGATAATAATAACAGTAATAAGTATAGTAATTGGCGTTCTATCGATCATATAAGCATAATATTACTAATAATATGAGTTAGATTGATAATAATAAGAATAATAAGTATAGTAATTGTCGTTCTATCGATCATATAAGCATAATATGGCTAATAATATGAGTTAGGTTGATAATAATAAGAGTAATAAGTATAGTAATTGTCGTTCTATCGATCATATAAGCATAATATGGCTAATAATATGAGTTAGGTTGATAATAATAAGAGTAATAAGTATAGTGATTGTCGTTCTATCGATCAAATTTGCATAATATGGTTAATAATATGAGTTAGATTGATAACAGTGAGTGTAATAAGTATAGTAATTGTCGTTCTATCGATCATATAAGCATAATATGGCTAATAATATGGGTTAGATTGATAATAATAAGAGTAATGAGTATAGTAATTGTAGTTCTATCGATCATTTAAGCATAATATGGCTAATAATATGAGTTAGATTGATAATAATAACAGTAATATGTATAGTAATTGTCGTTCTATCGATCATATAAGCATAATATGGCTAATAATATGAGTTAGATTGATAATAATAAGAGTAATGAGTATAGTAATTGTAGTTCTTTCGATCATATCTGCATAATATGGTTAATAATATGAGTTAGATTGATAATAATAAGAGTAATAAGTATAGTAATTGTCGTTCTATCGATCATATAAGCATAATATGGCTAATAATATGAGTTAGATTGATAATAATAAGAGTAATAAGTATAGTAATTGTCGTTCTATCGATCATTTAAGCATAATATGGCTAATAATATGAGTTAGATTGATAGCAATAACAGTAATAAGTATAGTAATTGTCGTTCTATCGATAATATAAGCATAATATGGCTAATAATATGAGTTAGATTGATAATACTCAGAGTAGTGAGTATAGTAATTCTCGTTCTATCGATAATATAAGCATAATATGGCTAATAATATGAGTTAGATTGATAATACTCAGAGTAGTGAGTATAGTAATTCTCGTTCTATCGATCATATAAGCATAATATGGCTAATAATATGAGTTAGATTGATAATACTAAGAGTAGTGAGTATAGTAATTGTAGTTCTAGCGATCATTTCAGCATAATATGGCTAATAATATGAGTTGGATTGATAATAATAAAAGTAATAAGTATTGTAATTGTCGTTCTATCGATCATATAAGCATAATATGGCTAATAATATGAGTTAGATTGATAATAATAAGAGTAATAAGTATAGTAATTGTCGTTCTATCGATCATATCTGCATAATATGGTTAATAACATGAGTTAGATTGATAATAGTGAGTGTAATAAGTATAGTAAATGTCGTTCTATCGATCATATAATCATAATATGGGTAATAATATGAGGTAGATTGATGATAATAAGAGTAATAAGTATAGTAAATGTCGTGCTATCGATCATATCTGCATAATGTGGTTAATAATATGAGTTAGATTGATAATAGTGAGAGTAATAAGTATAGTAAATGTCGTTCTATCGATCATATAAGCATAATATGGCTAATAATAAGAGTTAGATTGATAATAATAAGAGGAATGAGTATAGTAATTGTAGTTCTTTCGATCATATCTGCATAATATGGTTAATAATATGAGTTAGATTCATAATAATAAGAGTAATAAGTATAGTAATTGTCGTTCTATCGATAATATAAGCATAGTATGGCTAATAATATGAGTTAGATTGATAACACTAAGAGTAGTGAGTATAGTAATTCTCGTTCTATCGATCATATAAGCATAATATGGCTAATAATATGGGTTAGATTGATAATAATAAGAGTAATGAGTGAAGTAATTGTAGTTCTATCGATCATTTAAGCATAATATGGCTAATAATATGAGTTAGATTGATAATAATAACAGTAATAGGTATAGTAATTGGCGTTCTATCGATCATATAAGCATAATATGGCTAATAATATGAGCTAGATTGATAATAATAAGAGTAATAAGTATAGTAATTGTCGTTCTATCGATCATTTAAGCATAATATGGCTAATAATAAGAGTTAGATTGATAATAATAAGAGTAACGAGTATAGTAATTGTAGTTCTTTCGATCATATCTGCATAATATGGTTAATAATATGAGTTAGATTCATAATAATAAGAGTAATAAGTATAGTAATTGTCGTTCTATCGATCATATAAGCATAATATGGCTAATAATATGAGTTAGGTTGATAATAATAAGAGTAATAAGTATAGTGATTGTCGTTCTATCGATCAAATTTGCATAATATGGTTAATAATATGAGTTAGATTGATAACAGTGAGTGTAATAAGTATAGTAATTGTCGTTCTATCGATCATATAAGCATAATATGGCTAATAATATGGGTTAGATTGATAATAATAAGAGTAATGAGTATAGTAATTGTAGTTCTATCGATCATTTAAGCATAATATGGCTAATAATATGAGTTAGATTGATAATAATAACAGTAATAAGTATAGTAATTGGCGTTCTATCGATCATATAAGCATAATATGGCTAATAATATGAGTTAGATTGATAATAATAAGAATAATAAGTATAGTAATTGTCGTTCTATCGATCATTTAAGCATAATATGGTTAATAATATGAGTTAGATTGATAATAATAAGAGTAATAAGTATAGTAATTGTCGTTCTATCGATCATATAAGCATAATATGGCTAATAATATGAGTTAGGTTGATAATAATAAGAGTAATAAGTATAGTGATTGTCGTTCTATCGATCAAATTTGCATAATATGGTTAATAATATGAGTTAGATTGATAACAGTGAGCGTAATAAGTATAGTAATTGTCGTTCTATCGATCATATAAGCATAATATGGCTAATAATATGGGTTAGATTGATAATAATAAGAGTAATGAGTATAGTAATTGTAGTTCTATCGATCATTTAAGCATAATATGGCTAATAATATGAGTTAGATTGATAATAATAACAGTAATAAGTATAGTAATTGTCGTTCTATCGATCATATAAGCATAATATGGCTAATAATATGAGTTAGATTGATAATAATAAGAGTAATGAGTATAGTAATTGTAGTTCTTTCGATCATATCTGCATAATATGGTTAATAATATGAGTTAGATTGATAATAATAAGAGTAATAAGTATAGTAATTGTCGTTCTATCGATCATATAAGCATAATATGGCTAATAATATGAGTTAGATTGATAATAATAAGAGTAATAAGTATAGTAATTGTCGTTCTATCGATCATTTAAGCATAATATGGCTAATAATATGAGTTAGATTGATAATAATAAGAGTAACGAGTATAGTAATTGTAGTTCTTTCGATCATATCTGCATAATATGGTTAATAATATGAGTTAGATTCATAATAATAAGAGTAATAAGTATAGTAATTGTCGTTCTATCGATCATATAAGCATAATATGGCTAATAATATGAGTTAGGTTGATAATAATAAGAGTAATAAGTATAGTGATTGTCGTTCTATCGATCAAATTTGCATAATATGGTTAATAATATGAGTTAGATTGATAACAGTGAGTGTAATAAGTATAGTAATTGTCGTTCTATCGATCATATAAGCATAATATGGCTAATAATATGGGTTAGATTGATAATAATAAGAGTAATGAGTATAGTAATTGTAGTTCTATCGATCATTTAAGCATAATATGGCTAATAATATGAGTTAGATTGATAATAATAACAGTAATAAGTATAGTAATTGGCGTTCTATCGATCATATAAGCATAATATGGCTAATAATATGAGTTAGATTGATAATAATAGGAATAATAAGTATAGTAATTGTCGTTCTATCGATCATATAAGCATAATATGGCTAATAATATGAGTTAGGTTGATAATAATAAGAGTAATAAGTATAGTAATTGTCGTTCTATCGATCATATAAGCATAATATGGCTAATAATATGAGTTAGGTTGATAATAATAAGAGTAATAAGTATAGTGATTGTCGTTCTATCGATCAAATTTGCATAATATGGTTAATAATATGAGTTAGATTGATAACAGTGAGTGTAATAAGTATAGTAATTGTCGTTCTATCGATCATATAAGCATAATATGGCTAATAATATGGGTTAGATTGATAATAATAAGAGTAATGAGTATAGTAATTGTAGTTCTATCGATCATTTAAGCATAATATGGCTAATAATATGAGTTAGATTGATAATAATAACAGTAATAAGTATAGTAATTGTCGTTCTATCGATCATATAAGCATAATATGGCTAATAATATGAGTTAGATTGATAATAATAAGAGTAATGAGTATAGTAATTGTAGTTCTTTCGATCATATCTGCATAATATGGTTAATAATATGAGTTAGATTGATAATAATAAGAGTAATAAGTATAGTAATTGTCGTTCTATCGATCATATAAGCATAATATGGCTAATAATATGAGTTAGATTGATAATAATAAGAGTAATAAGTATAGTAATTGTCGTTCTATCGATCATTTAAGCATAATATGGCTAATAATATGAGTTAGATTGATAGCAATAACAGTAATAAGTATAGTAATTGTCGTTCTATCGATAATATAAGCATAATATGGCTAATAATATGAGTTAGATTGATAATACTCAGAGTAGTGAGTATAGTAATTCTCGTTCTATCGATAATATAAGCATAATATGGCTAATAATATGAGTTAGATTGATAATACTCAGAGTAGTGAGTATAGTAATTCTCGTTCTATCGATCATATAAGCATAATATGGCTAATAATATGAGTTAGATTGATAATACTAAGAGTAGTGAGTATAGTAATTGTAGTTCTAGCGATCATTTCAGCATAATATGGCTAATAATATGAGTTGGATTGATAATAATAAAAGTAATAAGTATTGTAATTGTCGTTCTATCGATCATATAAGCATAATGTGGCTAATAATATGAGTTAGATTGATAATAATAAGAGTAATATGTATAGTAATTGTCGTTCTATCGATCATATCTGCATAATATGGTTAATAAGATGAGTTAGATTGATAATAGTGAGTGTAATAAGTATAGTAAATGTCGTTCTATCGATCATATAATCATAATATGGGTAATAATATGAGGTAGATTGATGATAATAAGAGTAATAAGTATAGTAAATGTCGTGCTATCGATCATATCTGCATAATATGGTTAATAATATGAGTTAGATTGATAATAGTGAGAGTAATAAGTATAGTAAATGTCGTTCTATCGATCATATAAGCATAATATGGCTAATAATAAGAGTTAGATTGATAATAATAAGAGTAATGAGTATAGTAATTGTAGTTCTTTCGATCATATCTGCATAATATGGTTAATAATATGAGTTAGATTCATAATAATAAGAGTAATAAGTATAGTAATTGTCGTTCTATCGATAATATAAGCATAGTATGGCTAATAATATGAGTTAGATTGATAATACTAAGAGTAGTGAGTATAGTAATTCTCGTTCTATCGATCATATAAGCATAATATGGCTAATAATATGGGTTAGATTGATAATAATAAGAGTAATGAGTGAAGTAATTGTAGTTCTATCGATCATTTAAGCATAATATGGCTAATAATATGAGTTAGATTGATAATAATAACAGTAATGGGTATAGTAATTGGCGCTCTATCGATCATATAAGCATAATATGGCTAATAATATGAGCTAGATTGATAATAATAAGAGTAATAAGTATAGTAATTGTCGTTCTATCGATCATTTAAGCATAATATGGCTAATAATAAGAGTTAGATTGATAATAATAAGAGTAATGAGTATAGTAATTGTAGTTCTTTCGATCATATCTGCATAATATGGTTAATAATATGAGTTAGATTCATAATAATAAGAGTAATTAGTATAGTAATTGTCGTTCTATCGATCATATAAGCATAATATGGCTAATAATATGAGTTAGGTTGATAATAATAAGAGTAATAAGTATAGTGATTGTCGTTCTATCGATCAAATTTGCATAATATGGTTAATAATATGAGTTAGATTGATAACAGTGAGTGTAATAAGTATAGTAATTGTCGTTCTATCGATCATATAAGCATAATATGGCTAATAATATGGTTTAGATTGATAATAATAAGAGCAATGAGTATAGTAATTGTAGTTCTATCGATCATTTAAGCATAATATGGCTAATAATATGAGTTAGATTGATAATAATAACAGTAATAAGTATAGTAATTGGCGTTCTATCGATCATTATAAGCATAATATGGCTAATAATATGAGTTAGATTGATAATAATAAGAAGAATAAGTATAGTAATTGTCGTTCTATCGATCATTTAAGCATAATATGGCTAATAATATGAGTTAGATTGATAGTTAATAACTGTAATAAGTATAGTAATTGTCGTTCTATCGATCATTTATAGCATAATATGGTTAATAATATGAGTTAGATTGATATAATAAGAGTAATAAGTGATAGTAATTGTCGTTCCTATCGATCATATAAGCATAATATGGCTAATAATATGAGTTAGATTGATAATAATAAGAGTAATGAGTATAGTAATTGTAGTTCTTTCGATCATATCTGCATAATATGGTTAATAATATGAGGTTAGATTGATAATAATAAGAGTAATAAGTATAGTAATTGTCGTTCTACTCGATCATATAAGCATAATATGGCTAATAATATGAGTTTAGATTGATAATAATAAGAGTAATAAGTATAGTAATTGTCGTTCTATCGATCATTTAAGCATAATAATGGCTAATAATATGAGTTAGATTGATAATAATACAGTAATATGTATAGTAATTGGCGTTCTATCGATCATATAAGCATAATATGGCTAATAATATGAGCTAGATTGATAATAATAAGAGTAATAAGTATAGTAATTGTCGTTCTATCGATCATATTAGCATAATATGGTTAATAATATGAATTAGATTGATAATAATAAGAGTAATAAGTATAGTATTTGTCGTTCTATCGATCATATAAGCATAATATGGCTAATAATATGAGTTAGATTTATAATAATAAGAGTAATAAGTATAGTAATTGTCGTTCTATCGATAATATAAGCATAATAATGGCTAATAATATGAGTTAGATTGATAAACTAAGAGTAGTGAGTATAGTAATTCTCGTTCAATCGATCATAGAAGCATAATATGGCTAATAATATGTGTTAGATTGATAATAATAAGAGTAATAGGTATAGTAATTGTAGTTCTATCGATCATATCTGCATTATATGGTTAATAATATGAGTTAGATTGATAATAATAAGAGTAATAAGTATAGTAATTGTCGTTCTTTCGATATTATAAGCATAATATGGCTAATAATAAGAGTAGATTGATAATAATAAGAGTAATAAGTATAGTAATTGTCGTTCTATCGATCATTTAAGCATAATATGGCTAATAATATGAGTTAGATTGATAGTAATAACAGTAATAAGTATAGTAATTGTCGTTCTACTAACACGTAATATAAGCATAATATGGCTAATAATATGAGTTAGATTGATAATACTAAGAGTAGTGAGTATAGTAATTCTCGTTCTATCGATCATAGAAGCATAATATGGCTAATAATATGAGTTAGATTGATAATAATAAGAGTAATGAGTATAGTAATTGTAGTTCTATCGATCATATCTGCATTATATGGTTAATAATATGAGTTAGATTGATAATAATAAGAGTAATAAGTATAGTAATTGTAGTTCTATTGCTCATATAAGCATAATATGGCTAATAATATGAGTTAGATTCATAATAATAAGAGTAATAAGTATAGTAATTGTCGTTCTATCGATCATTTAAGCATAATATGCTAATAATATGAGTTAGATTGATAATAATAAGAGTAGTAAGTAGAGTAAATGTCGTACTATCGATCATATCTGCATAATATAGGTTAATAATATGAGTTAGATGGATAATAATAAGAGTAATAAGTATAGTAATTGTCGTTCTATCGATCATATCTGCATAATATGGTTAATAACATGAGTTAGATTGATAATAGTGAGTGTAATAAGTATAGTAAATGTCGTTCTATCGATCATATAATCATAATATGGGTAATAATATGAGGTAGATTGATGACAATAAGAGTAATAAGTATAGTAAATGTCGTGCTATCGATCATATCTGCATAATATGGTTAATAATATGAGTTAGATTGATAATAGTGAGAGTAATAAGTATAGTAAATGTCGTTCTATCGATCATATAAGCATAATATGGCTAATAATAAGAGTTAGATTGATAATAATAAGAGTAATGAGTATAGTAATTGTAGTTCTTTCGATCATATCTGCATAATATGGTTAATAATATGAGTTAGATTCATAATAATAAAGAGTAATAAGTATAGTAATTGTCGTTCTATCGATCATAGAAGCATAATATGGCTAATAATATGAGTTACATTGATAATAATAAGAGTAATGAGTATAGTAATTGTAGTTCTATCGATCATATCTGCATTATATGGTTAATAATATGAGTTAGATTGATAATAATAAAAGTAATAGGTATAGTAATTGTAGTTCTATTGCTCATATAAGCATAATATGGCTAATAATATGAGTTAGATCATAATAATAAGAGTAATAAGTATAGCAATTGTCGTTCTATCGATCATTTAAGCATAATATGGTTAATAATATGAGTTAGATTGATAATAATAAGAGTAATAAGTATAGTAATTGTCGTTCTATCGATCATATAAGCATAATATGGCTAATAATATGAGTTAGATTGATAATAATAAGAGTAATGAGTATAGTAATTGTAGTTCTTTCGATCATATCTGCATAATATGGTTAATAATATGAGTTAGATTGATAATAATAAGAGTAATAAGTATAGTAATTGTCGTTCTACCGATCATATAAGCATAATATGGCTAATAATATGAGTTAGATTTATAATAATAAGAGTAATAAGTATAGTAATTGTCGTTCTATCGATCATTTAAGCATAATATGGCTAATAATATGAGTTAGATTGATAGCAATAACAGTAATAAGTATAGTAATTGTCGTTCTATCGATAATATAAGCATAATATGGCTAATAATATGAGTTAGATTGATAATATTCAGAGTAGTGAGTATAGTAATTCACGTTCTATCGATAATATAAGCATAATATGGCTAATAATATGAGTTAGATTGATAATACTCAGAGTAGTGAGTATAGTAATTCTCGTTCTACCGATAATATAAGCATAATATGGCTAATAATATGAGTTAGATTGATAATACTAAGAGTAGTGAGTATAGTAATTCTCGTTCTATCGATCATAGAAGCATAATATGGCTAATAATATGAGTTAGATTGATAATAATAAGAGTAATGAGTATAGTAATTGTAGTTCTATTGCTCATATAAGCATAATATGGCTAATAATATGAGTTAGATTCATAATAATAAGAGTAATAAGTATAGTAATTGTCGTTCTATCGATCATTTAAGCATAATATGGCTAATAATATGAGTTAGATTGATAATAATAAGAGTAGTAAGTAGAGTAAATGTCGTGCTATCGATCATATCTGCATAATATGGTTAATAATATGAGTTAGATTGATAATAGTAAGAGTAATGTGTATAGTAAATGTCGTGCTATCGATCATATCTGCATAATATTGTTAATAGTATGAGTTAGATTGATAATAGTAAGAGTAATGTGTATAGTAAATGTCGTGCTATCGATCATATCTGCACAATATGGTTAATAATATGAGTTAGATTGATAACAGTGAGTGTAATAAGTATAGTAGTTGTCGTTCTACCGATCATATTAGCATTATATGGTTAATAATATGAATTAGATTGATAATAATAAGAGTAATAAGTATAGTATTTGTCGTTCTATCGATCATATAAGCATAATATGGCTAATAATATGAGATAGATTTATAATAATCAGAGTAATAAGTATAGTAATTGTCGTTCTATCGATCATATAAACATAATATGGCTAATAATATGAGTTAGATGGATAATAATAAGAGTAATAAGTATAGTAATTGTCGTTCTATCGATCATATCTGCATAATATGGTTAATAACATGAGTTAGATTGATAATAGTGAGTGTAATAAGTATAGTAAATGTCGTTCTATCGATCATATAATCATAATATGGGTAATAATATGAGGTAGATTGATGATAATAAGAGTAATAAGTATAGTAAATGTCGTGCTATCGATCATATCTGCATAATATGGTTAATAATATGAGTTAGATTGATAATAGTGAGTGTAATAAGTATAGTAAATGTCGTTCTATCGATCATATAAGCATAATATGGCTAATAATAAGAGTTAGATTGATAATAATAAGAGTAATGAGTATAGTAATTCTCGTTCTATCGATAATATAAGCATAATATGGCTAATAATATGAGTTAGATTGATAATACTCAGAGTAGTGAGTATAGTAATTCTCGTTCTATCGATCATATAAGCATAATATGGCTAATAATATGAGTTAGATTGATAATACTAAGAGTAGTGAGTATAGTAATTGTAGTTCTAGCGATCATTTAAGCATAATATGGCTAATAATATGAGTTGGATTGATAATAATAAAAGTAATAAGTATAGTAATTGTCGTTCTATCGATCATATAAGCATAATATGGCTAATAATATGAGTTAGATTGATAATAATAAGAGTAATAAGTATAGTAATTGTCGTTCTATCGATCATATCTGCATAATATGGTTAATAACATGAGTTAGATTGATAATAGTGAGTGTAATAAGTATAGTAAATGTCGTTCTATCGATCATATAATCATAATATGGGTAATAATATGAGGTAGATTGATGATAATAAGAGTAATAAGTATAGTAAATGTCGTGCTATCGATCATATCTGCATAATATGGTTAATAATATGAGTTAGATTGATAATAGTGAGAGTAATAAGTATAGTAAATGTCGTTCTATCGATCATATAAGCATAATATGGCTAATAATAAGAGTTAGATTGATAATAATAAGAGTAATGAGTATAGTAATTGTAGTTCTTTCGATCATATCTGCATAATATGGTTAATAATATGAGTTAGATTCATAATAATAAGAGTAATAAGTATAGTAATTGTCGTTCTATCGATAATATAAGCATAGTATGGCTAATAATATGAGTTAGATTGATAATACTAAGAGTAGTGAGTATAGTAATTCTCGTTCTATCGATCATATAAGCATAATATGGCTAATAATATGGGTTAGATTGATAATAATAAGAGTAATGAGTGAAGTAATTGTAGTTCTATCGATCATTTAAGCATAATATGGCTAATAATATGAGTTAGATTGATAATAATAACAGTAATAGGTATAGTAATTGGCGTTCTATCGATCATATAAGCATAATATGGCTAATAATATGAGCTAGATTGATAATAAAAAGAGTAATAAGTATAGTAATTGTCGTTCTATCGATCATTTAAGCATAATATGGCTAATAATAAGAGTTAGATTGATAATAATAAGAGTAATGAGTATAGTAATTGTAGTTCTTTCGATCATATCTGCATAATATGGTTAATAATATGAGTTAGATTCATAATAATAAGAGTAATAAGTATAGTAATTGTCGTTCTATCGATCATATAAGCATAATATGGCTAATAATATGAGTTAGGTTGATAATAATAAGAGTAATAAGTATAGTCATTGTCGTTCTATCGATCAAATTTGCATAATATGGTTAATAATATGAGTTAGATTGATAACAGTGAGTGTAATAAGTATAGTAATTGTCGTTCTATCGATCATATAAGCATAATATGGTTAAGAATATGGGTTAGATTGATAATAATAAGAGTAATGAGTATAGTAATTGTAGTTCTATCGATCATTTAAGCATAATATGGCTAATAATATGAGTTAGATTGATAATAATAACAGTAATAAGTATAGTAATTGGCGTTCTATCGATCATATAAGCATAATATGGCTAATACAATGAGTTAGATTGATAATAATAAGAATAATAAGTATAGTAATTGTCGTTCTATCGATCATTTAAGCATAATATGGCTAATAATATGAGTTAGATTGATAGTAATAACAGTAATAAGTATAGTAATTGTCGTTCTATCGATCATTTAAGCATAATATGGTTAATAATATGAGTTAGATTGATAATAATAAGAGTAATAAGTATAGTAATTGTAGTTCTATCGATCATATCTGCATTATATGGTTAATAATATGAGTTAGATTGATAATAATAAGAGTAATAAGTATAGTAATTGTAGTTCTATTGCTCATATAAGCATAATATGGCTAATAATATGAGTTAGATTCATAATAATAAGAGTAATAAGTATAGTAATTGTCGTTCTATCGATCATTTAAGCATAATATGGCTAATAATATGAGTTAGATTGATAATAATAAGAGTAGTAAGTAGAGTAAATGTCGTGCTATCGATCATATCTGCATAATATGGTTAATAATATGAGTTAGATTGATAATAGTAAGAGTAATGTGTATAGTAAGTGTCGTGCTATCGATCATATCTGCATAATATTGTTAATAGTATGAGTTAGATTGATAATAGTAAGAGTAATGTGTATAGTAAATGTCGTGCTATCGATCATATCTGCACAATATGATTAATAATATGAGTTAGATTGATAACAGTGAGTGTAATAAGTATAGTAATTGTCGTTCTACCGATCATATTAGCATTATATGGTTAATAATATGAATTAGATTGATAATAATAAGAGTAATAAGTATAGTATTTGTCGTTCTATCGATCATATAAGCATAATATGGCTAATAATATGAGATAGATTTATAATAATCAGAGTAATAAGTATAGTAATTGTCGTTCTATCGATCATATAAGCATAATATGGCTAATAATATGAGTTAGATGGATAATAATAAGAGTAATAAGTATAGTAATTGTCGTTCTATCGATCATATCTGCATAATATGGTTAATAACATGAGTTAGATTGATAATAGTGAGTGTAATAAGTATAGTAAATGTCGTTCTATCGATCATATAATCATAATATGGGTAATAATATGAGGTAGATTGATGATAATAAGAGTAATAAGTATAGTAAATGTCATGCTATCGATCATATCTGCATAATATGGTTAATAATATGAGTTAGATTGATAATAGTGAGTGCAATAAGTATAGTAAATGTCGTTCTATCGATCATATAAGCATAATATGGCTAATAATAAGAGTTAGATTGATAATAATAAGAGTAATGAGTATAGTAATTGTAGTTCTTTCGATCATATCTGCATAATATGGTTAATAATATGAGTTAGATTCATAATAATAAGAGTAATAAGTATAGTAATTGTCGTTCTATCGATCATATAAGCATAATATGGCTAATAATATGAGTTAGGTTGATAATAATAAGAGTAATAAGTATAGTGATTGTCGTTCTATCGATCAAATTTGCATAATATGGTTAATAATATGAGTTAGATTGATAACAGTGAGTGTAATAAGTATAGTAATTGTCGTTCTATCGATCATATAAGCATAATATGGCTAATAATATGGGTTAGATTGATAATAATAAGAGAAATGAGTATAGTAATTGTAGTTCTATCGATCATTTAAGCATAATATGGCTAATAATATGAGTTAGATTGATAATAATAACAGTAATAAGTATAGTAATTGGCGTTCTATCGATCATATAAGCATAATATGGCTAATAATATGAGTTAGATTGATAATAATAAGAATAATAAGTATAGTAATTGTCGTTCTATCGATCATTTAAGCATAATATGGCTAATAATATGAGTTAAATTGATAGCAATAACAGTAATAAGTATAGTAATTGTCGTTCTATCGATAATATAAGCATAATATGGGTAATAATATGAGTTAGATTGATAATACTCAGAGTAGTGAGTATAGTAATTCTCGTTCCATCGATAATATAAGCATAATATGGCTAATAATATGAGTTAGATTGATAATACTCAGAGTAGTGAGTATAGTAATTCTCGTTCTATCGATCATATAAGCATAATATGGCTAATAATAAGAGTTAGATTGATAATAATAAGAGTAATGAGTATAGTAATTGTAGTTCTTTCGATCATATCTGCATAATATGGTTAATAATATGAGTTAGATTGATAATAATAAAAGTAATAGGTATAGTAATTGTAGTTCTATTGCTCATATAAGCATAATATGGCTAATAATATGAGTTAGATTCATAATAATAAGAGTAATAAGTATAGTAATTGTCGTTCTATCGATCATTTAAGCATAATATGGTTAATAATATGAGTTAGATTGATAATAATAAGAGTAATAAGTATAGTAATTGTCGTTCTATCGATCATATAAGCATAATATGGCTAATAATATGAGTTAGATTGATAATAATAAGAGTAATGAGTATAGTAATTGTAGTTCTTTCGATCATATCTGCATAATATGGTTAATAATATGAGTTAGATTGATAATAATAAGAGTAATAAGTATAGTAATTGTCGTTCTACCGATCATATAAGCATAATATGGCTAATAATATGAGTTAGATTGATAATAATAAGAGTAATAAGTATAGTAATTGTCGTTCTATCGATCATTTAAGCATAATATGGCTAATAATATGAGTTAGATTGATAGCAATAACAGTAATAAGTATAGTAATTGTCGTTCTATCGATAATATAAGCATAATATGGCTAATAATATGAGTTAGATTGATAATATTCAGAGTAGTGAGTATAGTAATTCTCGTTCTATCGATAATATAAGCATAATATGGCTAATAATATGAGTTAGATTGATAATACTCAGAGTAGTGAGTATAGTAATTCTCGTTCTACCGATAATATAAGCATAATATGGCTAATAATATGAGTTAGATTGATAATACTAAGAGTAGTGAGTATAGTAATTCTCGTTCTATCGATCATAGAAGCATAATATGGCTAATAATATGAGTTAGATTGATAATAATAAGAGTAATGAGTATAGTAATTGTAGTTCTATCGATCATATCTGCATTATATGGTTAATAATATGAGTTAGATTGATAATAATAAGAGTAATAAGTATAGTAATTGTAGTTCTATTGCTCATATAAGCATAATATGGCTAATAATATGAGTTAGATTCATAATAATAAGAGTAATAACTATAGTAATTGTCGTTCTATCGATCATTTAAGCATAATATGGCTAATAATATGAGTTAGATTTATAATAATAAGAGTAGTAAGTAGAGTAAATGTCGTGCTATCGATCATATCTGCATAATATGGTTAATAATATGAGTTAGATTGATAATAGTAAGAGTAATGTGTATAGTAAATGTCGTGCTATCGATCATATCTGCATAATATTGTTAATAGTATGAGTTAGATTGATAATAGTAAGAGTAATGTGTATAGTAAGTGTCGTGCTATCGATCATATCTGCACAATATGATTAATAATATGAGTTAGATTGATAACAGTGAGTGTAATAAGTATAGTAATTGTCGTTCTACCGATCATATTAGCATTATATGGTTAATAATATGAATTAGATTGATAATAATAAGAGTAATAAGTATAGTATTTGTCGTTCTATCGATCATATAAGCATAATATGGCTAATAATATGAGATAGATTTATAATAATCAGAGTAATAAGTATAGTAATTGTCGTTCTATCGATCATATAAGCATAATATGGCTAATAATATGAGTTAGATGGATAATAATAAGAGTAATAAGTATAGTAATTGTCGTTCTATCGATCATATCTGCATAATATGGTTAATAACATGAGTTAGATTGATAATAGTGAGTGTAATAAGTATAGTAAATGTCGTTCTATCGATCATATAATCATAATATGGGTAATAATATGAGGTAGATTGATGATAATAAGAGTAATAAGTATAGTAAATGTCGTGCTATCGATCATATCTGCATAATATGGTTAATAATATGAGTTAGATTGATAATAGTGAGTGTAATAAGTATAGTAAATGTCGTTCTATCGATCATATAAGCATAATATGGCTAATAATAAGAGTTAGATTGATAATAATAAGAGTAATGAGTATAGTAATTGTAGTTCTTTCGATCATATCTGCATAATATGGTTAATAATATGAGTTAGATTCATAATAATAAGAGTAATAAGTATAGTAATTGTCGTTCTATCGATCATATAAGCATAATATGGCTAATAATATGAGTTAGGTTGATAATAATAAGAGTAATAAGTATAGTGATTGTCGTTCTATCGATCAAATTTGCATAATATGGTTAATAATATGAGTTAGATTGATAACAGTGAGTGTAATAAGTATAGTAATTGTCGTTCTATCGATCATATAAGCATAATATGGCCAATAATATGAGTTAGATTGATAATAATAAGAGTAATGAGTATAGTAATTGTAGTTCTATCGATCATTTAAGCATAATATGGCTAATAATATGAGTTTGATTGATAATAATAACAATAATAAGTATAGTAATTGGCGTTCTATCGATCATATAAGCATATATGGCTAATAATATGAGTTAGATTGATAATAATAAGAGTAATAAGTATAGTAATTGTCGTTCTATCGATCATTTAAGCATAATATGGCTAATAATATGAGTTAGATTGATAGTAATAACAGTAATAAGTATAGTAATTGTCGTTCTATCGGACATTTAAGCATAATATGGTTAATAATATGAGTTAGATTGATAATAATAAGAGTAATAAGTATAGTAATTGTCGTTCTATCGATCATATAAGCATAATATGGCTAATAATATGAGTTAGATTGATAATAATAAGAGTAATAAGTATAGTAATTGTCGTTCTATCGATCATTTAAGCATAATATGGCTAATAATATGAGTTAGATTGATAGCAATAACAGTAATAAGTATAGTAATTGTCGTTCTATCGATAATATAAGCATTATATGGCTAATAATATGAGTTAGATTGATAATACTCAGAGTAGTGAGTATAGTAATTCTCGTTCTATCGATAATATAAGCATAATATGGCTAATAATATGAGTTAGATTGATAATACTCAGAGTAGTGAGTATAGTAATTCTCGTTCTATCGATCATATAAGCATAATATGGCTAATAATATGAGTTAGATTGATAATACTAAGAGTAGTGAGTATAGTAATTGTAGTTCTATCGATCATATCTGCATAATATGGTTAATAATATGAGTTAGATTCAAAATAATAAGAGTAATAATTATAGTAATTGTCGTTCTATCGATCATATAAGCATAATATGGCTAATAATATGAGTTAGATTGATAATAATAGGAGTAACAAGTATAGTAATTGTCGCTCTATCGATCATTAAAGCATAATATGGCTAATAATATGAGTTAGATTGATAATAATAAGAGTAATAAGTATAGTAATTGTCGTTCTATCGATCATTTAAGCATAATATGGCTAATAATATGAGTTAGATTGATAGTAATAACAGTAATAAGTATAGTAATTGTCGTTCTATCGATCATTTAAGCATAATATGGTTAATAATATGAGTTAGATTGATAATAATAAGAGTAATAAGTATAGTAATTGTCGTTCTATCGATCATATAAGCATAATATGGCTAATAATATGAGTTAGATTGATAATAATAAGAGTAATGAGTATAGTAATTGTAGTTCTTTCGATCATATCTGCATAATATGGTTAATAATATGAGTTAGATTGATAATAATAAGAGTAATAAGTATAGTAATTGTCGCTCTATCGATCATATAAGCATAATATGGCTAATAATATGAGTTAGATTGATAATAATAAGAGTAATAAGTATAGTAATTGTCGTTCTATCGATCATTTAAGCATAATATGGCTAATAATATGGGTTAGATTGATAGCAATAACAGTAATAAGTATAGTAATTGTCGTTCTATCGACAATATAAGCATAATATGCCTAATAATATGAGTTAGATTGATAATACTCAGAGTAGTGAGTATAGTAATTCTCGTTCTATCGATAATATAAGCATAATATGGCTAATAATATGAGTTAGATTGATAATACTCAGAGTAGTGAGTATAGTAATTCTCGTTCTATCGATCATATAAGCATAATATGGCTAATAATATGAGTTAGATTGATAATACTAAGAGTAGTGAGTATAGTAATTGTAGTTCTAGCGATCATTTAAGCATAATATGGCTAATAATATGAGTTGGATTGATAATAATAAGAGTAATAAGTATAGTAATTGTAGTTCTATTGCTCATATAAGCATAATATGGCTAATAATTTGAGTTAGATTCATAAGAATAAGAGTAATAAGTATAGTAATTGTCGTTCTATCGATAATTTAAGCATAATATGGCTAATAATATGAGTTAGATTGATAATAATAAGAGTAGTAAGTATAGTAAATGTCGTGCTATCGATCATATCTGCATAATATGGTTCATAATATGAGTTAGATTGATAATAGTAAGATTAATGTGTATAGTAAATGTCGTGCTATCGATCATATCTGCATAATATTGTTATTAATATGAGTTAGATTGATAATAGTAAGAGTAATGTGTATAGTAAATGTCGTGCTATCGATCATATCTGCACAATATGGTTAATAATATGAGTTAGATTGATAACAGTGAGTGTAATAAGTATAGTAATTGTCGTTCTACCGATCATATTAGCATAATATGGTTAATAATATGAATTAGATTGATAATAATAAGAGTAATAAGTATAGTATTTGTCGTTCTATCGATCATATAAGCATAATATGGCTAATAATATGAGATAGATTTATAATAATCAGAGTAATAAGTATAGTAATTGTCGTTCTATCGATTCATATAAGCATAATATGGCTAATAATATGAGTTAGATTGATAATAGTGAGTGTAATAAGTATAGTAAATGTCGTTCTATCGATCATATAAGCATAATATGGCTAATAATAAGAGTTTAGATTGATATTAATAAGAGTAATGAGTATAGTAATTGTAGTTCTTTCGATCATATCTACATAATATGGTTAATAATATGAGTTAGATTCATAATAATAAGAGTAATAAGTATAGTAATTGTCGTTCTATCGATCATATAAGCATAATATGGCTAATAATATGAGTTAGGTTGATAATAATAAGAGTAATAAGTATAGTGATTGTCGTTCTATCGATCAAATTTGCATAATATGGTTAATAATATGAGTTAGATTGATAACAGTGAGTGTAACAAGTATAGTAATTGTCGTTCTATCGATCATATAAGCATAATATGGCCAATAATATGAGTTTAGATTGATAATAATAAGAGTAATGAGTATAGTAATTGTAGTTCTATCGATCATTTAAGCATAATATGGCTAATAATATGAGTTAGATTGATAATAATAACAATAATAAGCATAGTAATTGGCGTTCTATCGATCATATAAGCATAATATGGCTAATAATATGAGTTAGATTGATAATAATAAGAGTAATAAGTATAGTAATTGTCGTTCTATCGATCATTTAAGCATAATATGGCTAATAATATGAGTTAGATTGATAATAATAAGAGTAATAAGTATAGTAATTGTCGTTCTATCGATATTATAAACATAATATGGCTAATAATAAGAGTTAGATTGATAATAATAAGAGTAATAAGTATAGTAATTGTCGTTCTATCGATCATATCTGCATAATATGGTTAATAACATGAGTTAGATTGATAATAGTGTAGTGTAATAAGTATAGTAAATGTCGTTCTATCGATCATATAATCATAATATGGGTAATATATGAGGTAGATTGATGATAATAAGAGTAATAAGTATAGTAAATGTCGTGCTATCGATCATATAAGCATAATATGGCTAATAATATGAGTTAGATTGATAATAATAAGAGTAATAGTATAGTAATTGTCGTTCTATCGATCATTTAAGCATAATATGGCTAATAATATGAGTTAGATTGATAGCAATAACAGTAATAAGTATAGTAATTGTCGTTCTATCGATAATATAAGCATAATATGGCTAATAATATGAGTTAGATTGATAATACTCAGAGTAGTGAGTATAGTAATTCTCGTTCTATCGATAATATATGCATAATATGGCTAATAATATGAGTTAGATTGATAATACTCAGAGTAGTGAGTATAGTAATTCTCGTTCTATCGATCATATAAGCATAATATGGCTAATAATATGAGTTAGATTGATAATACTAAGAGTAGTGAGTATAGTAATTGTAGTTCTAGCGATCATTTAAGCATAATAAGGCTAATAATATGAGTTGGATTGATAATAATAAAAGTAATAAGTATAGTAATTGTCGTTCTATCGATCATATAAGCATAATATGGCTAATATATGAGTTAGATTGATAATAATAAGAGTAATAAGTATAGTAATTGTCGTTCTATCGATCATATCTGCATAATATGGTTAATAACATGAGTTAGATTGATAATAGTGAGTGTAATAAGTATAGTAAATGTCGTTCTATCGATCATATAATCATAATAAGGGTAATAATATGAGGTAGATTGATGATAATAAGAGTAATAAGTATAGTAAATGTCGTGCTATCGATCATATCTGCATAATATGGTTAATAATATGAGTTAGATTGATAATAGTGAGAGTAATAAGTATAGTAAATGTCGTTCTATCGATCATATAAGCATAATATGGCTAATAATAGAGTTAGATTGATAATAATAAGAGTAATGAGTATAGTAATTGTAGTTCTTTCGATCATATCTGCATAATATGGTTAATAATATGAGTTAGATTCATAATAATAAGAGTAATAAGTATAGTAATTGTCGTTCTATCGATCATATAAGCATAATATGGCTAATAATATGAGTTAGGTTGATAATAATAAGAGTAATAAGTATAGTGATTGTCGTTCTATCGATCAAATTTGCATATATGGTTAATAATATGAGTTAGATTGATAACAGTGAGTGTAATAAGTATAGTAATTGTCGTTCTATCGATCATATAAGCATAATATGGCCAATAATATGAGTTAGATTGATAATACTAAGAGTAGTGAGTATAGTAATTCTCGTTCTATCGATCATAGAAGCACAATATGGCTAATAATATGAGTTACATTGATAATAATAAGAGTAATGAGTATAGTAATTGTAGTTCTATCGATCATATCTGCATTATATGGTTAATAATATGAGTTAGATTGATAATAATAAGAGTAATAAGTATAGTAATTGTAGTTCTATTGCTCATATAAGCATAATATGGCTAATAATATGAGTTAGATTCATAATAATAAGAGTAATAAGTATAGCAATTGTCGTTCTATCGATCATTTAAGCATAATATGGCTAATAATATGAGTTAGATTGATAATAATAAGAGTAGTAAGTATAGTAAATGTCGTGCTAACGATCATATCTGCATAATATGGTTAATAATATGAGTTAGATTGATAATAGTAAGAGTAATGTGTATAGTAAATATCGTGCTATCGATCATATCTGCATAATATTGTTAATAATATGAGTTAGATTGATAATAGTACGAGTAATGTGTATAGTAAATGTCGTGCTATCGATCATATCTGCACAATATGGTTAATAATATGAGTTAGGTTGATAGCAGTGAGTGTAATAAGTATAGTAATTGTCGTTCTACCGATCATATTAGCATAATATGGTTAATAATATGAATTAGATTGATAATAATAAGAGTAATAAGTATAGTATTTGTCGTTCTATCGATCATATAAGCATAATATGGCTAATAATATGAGATAGATTTATAATAATCAGAGTAATAAGTATAGTAATTGTCGTTCTATCGATCATATAAGCATAATATGGCTAATAATATGAGTTAGATGGATAATAATAAGAGTAATAAGTATAGTAATTGTCGTTCTATCGATCATATCTGCATAATATGGTTAATAACATGAGTTAGATTGATAATAGTGAGTGTAATAAGTATAGTAAATGTCGTTCTATCGATCATATAATCATAATATGGGTAATAATATGAGGTAGATTGATGATAATAAGAGTAATAAGTATAGTAAATGTCGTGCTATCGATCATATCTGCATAATATGGTTAATAATATGAGTTAGATTGATAATAGTGAGTGTAATAAGTGTAGTAAATGTCGTTCTATCGATCATATAAGCATAATATGGCTAATAATAAGAGTTAGATTGATAATAATAGAGTAATGAGTATAGTAATTGTAGTTCTTTCGATCATATCTACATAATATGGTTAATAATATGAGTTAGATTCATAATAATAAGAGTAATGAGTATAGTAATTGTAGTTCTTTCGATCATATCTGCATAATATGGTTAATAATATGAGTTAGATTCATAATAATAAGAGTAATAAGTATAGTAATTGTCGTTCTATCGATCATATAAGCATAATATGGCTAATAATATGAGTTAGGTTGATAATAATAAGAGTAATAAGTATAGTGATTGTCGTTCTATCGATCAAATTTGCATAATATGGTTAATAATATGAGTTAGATTGATAACAGTGAGTGTAATAAGTATAGTAATTGTCGTTCTATCGATCATATAAGCATAATATGGCCAATAATATGAGTTAGATTGATAATACTAAGAGTAGTGAGTATAGTAATTCTCGTTCTATCGATCATAGAAGCATAATATGGCTAATAATATGAGTTACATTGATAATAATAAGAGTAATGAGTATAGTAATTGTAGTTCTATCGATCATATCTGCATTATATGGTTAATAATATGAGTTAGATTGATAATAATAAGAGTAATAAGTATAGTAATTGTAGTTCTATTGCTCATATAAGCATAATATGGCTAATAATATGAGTTAGATTCATAATAATAAGAGTAATAAGTATAGCAATTGTCGTTCTATCGATCACTTAAGCATAATATGGCTAATAATATGAGTTAGATTGATAATAATAAGAGTAGTAAGTATAGTAAATGTCGTGCTATCGATCATATCTGCATAATATGGTTAATAATATGAGTTAGATTGATAATAGTAAGAGTAATGTGTATAGTAAATATCGTGCTATCGATCATATCTGCATAATATTGTTAATAATATGAGTTAGATTGATAATAGTACGAGTAATGTGTATAGTAAATGTCGTGCTATCGATCATATCTGCACAATATGGTTAATAATATGAGTTAGATTGATAGCAGTGAGTGTAATAAGTATAGTAATTGTCGTTCTACCGATCATATTAGCATAATATGGTTAATAATATGAATTAGATTGATAATAATAAGAGTAATAAGTATAGTATTTGTCGTTCTATCGATCATATAAGCATAATATGGCTAATAATATGAGATAGATTTATAATAATCAGAGTAATAAGTATAGTAATTGTCGTTCTATCGATCATATAAGCATAATATGGCTAATAATATGAGTTAGATGGATAATAATAAGAGTAATAAGTATAGTAATTGTCGTTCTATCGATCATATCTGCATAATATGGTTAATAACATGAGTTAGATTGATAATAGTGAGTGTAATAAGTATAGTAAATGTCGTTCTATCGATCATATAATCATAATATGGGTAATAATATGAGGTAGATTGATGATAATAAGAGTAATAAGTATAGTAAATGTCGTGCTATCGATCATATCTGCATAATATGGTTTATAATATGAGTTAGATTGATAATAGTGAGTGTAATAAGTGTAGTAAATGTCGTTCTATCGATCATATAAGCATAATATGGCTAATAATAAGAGTTAGATTGATAATAATAAGAGTAATGAGTATAGTAATTGTAGTTCTTTCGATCATATCTACATAATATGGTTAATAATATGAGTTAGATTCATAATAATATGAGTAATAAGTATAGTAATTGTCGTTCTATCGATCATATAAGCATAATATGGCTAATAATATGAGTTAGGTTGATAATAATAAGAGTAATAAGTATAGTGATTGTCGTTCTATCGATCAAATTTGCATAATATGGTTAATAATATGAGTTAGATTGATAACAGTGAGTGTAATAAGTATAGTAATTGTCGTTCTATCGATCATATAAACATAATATGGCCAATAATATGAGTTAGATTGATAATAATAAGAGTAATGAGTATAGTAATTGTAGTTCTATCGATCATTTAAGCATAATATGGCTAATAATATGAGTTAGATTGATAATAATAACAATAATAAGTATAGTAATTGGCGTTCTATCGATCATATAAGCATAATATGGCTAATAATATGAGTTAGATTGATAATAATAAGAGTAATAAGTATAGTAATTGTCGTTCTATCGATCATTTAAGCATAATATGGCTAATAATATGAGTTAGATTGATAGTAATAACAGTAATAAGTATAGTAATTGTCGTTCTATCGATCATTTAAGCATAATATGGTTAATAATATGAGTTAGATTGATAATAATAAGAGTAATAAGTATAGTAATTGTCGTTCTATCGATCATATAAGCATAATATGGCTAATAATATGAGTTAGATTGATAATACTAAGAGTAATGAGTATAGTAATTGTAGTTCTATCGATCATATAAGCATAATATGGCTAATAATATGAGTTAGATTGATAATAATAAGAGTAATAAGTATAGTAATTGTCGTTCTATCGATCATTTAAGCATAATATGGCTAATAATATGAGTTAGATTGATAGTAATAACAGTAATAAGTATAGTAATTGTCGTTCTATCGATCATTTAAGCATAATATGGTTAATAATATGAGTTAGATTGATAATAATAAGAGTAATAAGTATAGTAATTGTCGTTCTATCGATCATATAAGCATAATATGGCTAATAATATGAGTTAGATTGATAATACTAAGAGTAGTGAGTATAGTAATTGTAGTTCTAGAGATCATTTAAGCATAATATGGCTAATAATATGAGTTGGATTGATAATAATAAAAGTAATAAGTATAGTAATTGTCGTTCTATCGATAATATAAGCATAATATGGCTAATAATATGAGTTAGATTGATAATACTAAGAGTAGTGAAATATAGTAATTCTCGTTCTATCGATCATAGAAGCATAATATGGCTAATAATATGAGTTAGATTGATAATAATAAGAGTAATGAGTATAGTAATTGGCGTTCTGTCGATCATATCTGCATAATATGGTTAATAACATGAGTTAGATTGATAATAGTGAGTGTAATAAGTATAGTAAATGTCGTTCTATCGATCATATAATCATAATATGGCCAATAATATGAGTTAGATTGATAATAATAAGAGTAATGAGTATAGTAATTGTAGTTCTATCGATCATATCTGCATAATATGGTTAATAATATGAGTTAGATTCAAAATAATAAGAGTAATAAGTATAGTAATTGTCGTTCTATCGATCATATAAGCATAATATGTCTAATAATATGAGTTAGATTGATAATAATAGGAGTAACAAGTATAGTAATTGTCGCTCTATCGATCATTTAAGCATAATATGGCTAATAATATGAGTTAGATTGATAGTAATAACAGTAATAAGTATAGTAATTGTCGTTCTATCGATAATATAAGCATAGTATGGCTAATAATATGAGTTAGATTGATAATACTAAGAGTAGTGAGTATAGTAATTCTCGTTCTATCGATCATATAAGCATAATATGGCTAATAATATGGGTTAGATTGATAATAATAAGAGTAATGAGTATAGTAATTGTAGTTCTATCGATCATATAAGCATAATATGGCTAATAATATGAGTTAGATTGATAATAATAAGAGTAATGAGTATAGTAATTGTAGTTCTTTCGATCATATCTGCATAATATGGTTAATAATATGAGTTAGATTGATAATAATAAGAGTAATAAGTATAGTAATTGTCGCTCTATCGATCATATAAGCATAATATGGCTAATAATATGAGTTAGATTGATAATAATAAGAGTAATAAGTATAGTATTTGTCGTTCTATCGATCATATAAGCATAATATGGCTAATAATATGAGATAGATTTATAATAATCAGAGTAATAAGTATAGTAATTGTCGTTCTATCGATCATATAAGCATAATATGGCTAATAATATGAGTTAGATTGATAATAGTGAGTGTAATAAGTATAGTAAATGTCGTTCTATCGATCATATAAGCATAATATGGCTAATAATAAGAGTTAGATTGATAATAATAAGAGTAATGAGTATAGTAATTGTAGTTCTTTCGATCATATCTGCATAATATGGTTAATAATATGAGTTAGATTGATAATAATAAGAGTAATAAGTATAGTAATTGTCGTTCTATCGATCATATAAGCATAATATGGCTAATAATATGAGTTGGATTGATAATAATAAGAGTAATAAGTATAGTAATTGTAGTTCTATTGCTCATATAAGCATAATATGGCTAATAATATGAGTTAGATTCATAAGAATAAGAGTAATAAGTATAGTAATTGTCGTTCTATCGATAATTTAAGCATATTATGGCTAATAATATGAGTTAGATTGATAATAATAAGAGTAGTAAGTATAGTAAATGTCGTGCTATCGATCATATCTGCATAATATTGTTAGTAATATGAGTTAGATTGATAATAGTAAGAGTAATGTGTATAGTAAATGTCGTGCTATCGATCATATCTGCACAATATGGTTAATAATATGAGTTAGATTGATAACAGTGAGTGTAATAAGTATAGTAATTGTCGTTCTACCGATCATATTAGCATAATATGGTTAATAATATGAATTAGATTGATAATAATAAGAGTAATAAGTATAGTATTTGTCGTTCTATCGATCATATAAGCATAATATGGCTAATAATATGAGATAGATTTATAATAATCAGAGTAATAAGTATAGTAATTGTCGTTCTATCGATCATATAAGCATAATATGGCTAATAATATGAGTTAGATTGATAATAGTGAGTGTAATAAGTATAGTAAATGTCGTTCTATCGATCATATAAGCACAATATGGCTAATAATAAGAGTTAGATTGATAATAATAAGAGTAATGAGTATAGTAATTGTAGTTCTTTCGATCATATCTACATAATATGGTTAATAATATGAGTTAGATTCATAATAATAAGAGTAATAAGTATAGTAATTGTCGTTCTATCGATCATATAAGCATAATATGGCTAATAATATGAGTTAGGTTGATAATAATAAGAGTAATAAGTATAGTGATTGTCGTTCTATCGATCAAATTTGCATAATATGGTTAATAATATGAGTTAGATTGATAACGGTGAGTGTAATAAGTATAGTAATTGTCGTTCTATCGATCATATAAGCATAATATGGCCAATAATATGAGTTAGATTGATAATAATAAGAGTAATGAGTATAGTAATTGTAGTTCTATCGATCATTTAAGCATAATATGGCTAATAATATGAGTTAGATTGATAATAATAACAATAATAAGTATAGTAATTGGCGTTCTATCGATCATATAAGCATAATATGGCTAATAATATGAGTTAGATTGATAATAATAAGAGTAATAAGTATAGTAATTGTCGTTCTATCGATCATTTAAGCATAATATGGCTAATAATATGAGTTAGATTGATAGTAATAACAGTAATAAGTATAGTAATTGTCGTTCTATCGATCATTTAAGCATAATATGGTTAATAATATGAGTTAGATTGATAATAATAAGAGTAATAAGTATAGTAATTGTCGTTCTATCGATCATATAAGCATAATATGGCTAATAATATGAGTTAGATTGATAATAATAAGAGTAATAAGTATAGTAATTGTCGTTCTATCGATCATTTAAGCATAATATGGCTAATAATATGAGTTAGATTGATAATAATAAGAGTAATAAGTATAGTAATTGTCGTTCTATCGATATTATAAGCATAATATGGCTAATAATAAGAGTTAGATTGATAATAATAAGAGTAATAAGTATAGTAATTGTCGTTCTATCGATCAAATTTGCATAATATGGTTAATAATATGAGTTAGATTGATAACAGTGAGTGTAATAAGTATAGTAATTGTCGTTCTATCGATCATATAAGCATAATATGGCCAATAATATGAGTTAGATTGATAATAATAAGAGTAATGAGTATAGTAATTGTAGTTCTATCGATCATTTAAGCATAATATGGCTAATAATATGAGTTAGATTGATAATAATAACAATAATAAGTATAGTAATTGGCGTTCTATCGATCATATAAGCATAATATGGCTAATAATATGAGTTAGATTGATAATAATAAGAGTAATAAGTATAGTAATTGTCGTTCTATCGATCATTTAAGCATAATATGGCTAATAATATGAGTTAGATTGATAGTAATAACAGTAATAAGTATAGTAATTGTCGTTCTATCGATCATTTAAGCATAATATGGTTAATAATATGAGTTAGATTGATAATAATAAGAGTAATAAGTATAGTAATTGTCGTTCTATCGATCATATAAGCATAATATGGCTAATTATATGAGTTAGATTGATAATAATAAGAGTAATAAGTATAGTAATTGTCGTTCTATCGATCATTTAAGCATAATATGGCTAATAATATGAGTTAGATTGATAGCAATAACAGTAATAAGAATAGTAATTGTCGTTCTATCGATAATATAAGCATAATATGGCTAATAATATGAGTTAGATTGATAATACTCAGAGTAGTGAGTATAGTAATTCTCGTTCTATCGATAATATAAGCATAATATGGCTAATAATATGAGTTAGATTGATAATACTCAGAGTAGTGAGTATAGTAATTCTCGTTCTATCGATCATATAAGCATAATATGGCTAATAATATGAGTTAGATTGATAATACTAAGAGTAGTGAGTATAGTAATTGTAGTTCTAGAGATCATTTAAGCATAATATGGCTAATAATATGAGTTGGATTGATAATAATAAAAGTAATAAGTATAGTAATTGTCGTTCTATCGATAATATAAGCATAATATGGCTAATAATATGAGTTAGATTGATAATACTAAGAGTAGTGAAATATAGTAATTCTCGTTCTATCGATCATAGAAGCATAATATGGCTAATAATATGAGTTAGATTGATAATAATAAGAGTAATGAGTATAGTAATTGGCGTTCTGTCGATCATATCTGCATAATATGGTTAATCATATGAGTTCGATTGATAATAATAAGAGTAATAAGTATAGTAATTGTAGTTCCATTGCTCATATAAGCATAATATGGCTAATAATATGAGTTAGATTCATAATAATAAGAGTAATAAGTATAGTAATTGTCGTTCTATCGATCATTTATGCATAATATGGCTAATAATATGAGTTAGATTGATAATAATAAGAGTAGTAAGTATAGTAAATGTCGTGCTATCGATCATATTAGCATAATATGGTTAATAATATGAATTAGATTGATAATAATAAGAGTAATAAGTATAGTAATTGTCGTTCTATCGATCATTTAAGCATAATATGGCTAATAATATGAGTTAGATTGATAGTAATAACAGTAATAAGTATAGTAATTGTCGTTTTACCGATAATATAAGCATAATATGGCTAATAATATGAGTTAGATTGATAATACTAAGAGTAGTGAGTATAATAATTCTCGTTCTATCGATCATAGAAGCATAATATGGCTAATAATATGAGTTAGATTGATAATAATAAGAGTAATGAGTATAGTAATTGTAGTTCTATCGATCATATCTGCATTATATGGTTAATAATATGAGTTAGATTGATAATAATAAGAGTAATAAGTATAGTAATTGTAGTTCTATTGCTCATATAAGCATAATATGGCTAATAATATGAGTTAGATTCATAATAATAAGAGTAATAAGTATAGTAATTGTCGTTCTATCGATCATTTAAGCATAATATGGCTAATAATATGAGATAGATTTATAATAATCAGAGTAATATGTATAGTAATTGTCGTTCTATCGATCATATAAGCATAATAAGGCTAATAATATGAGTTAGATTGATAATAATAAGAGTAATAAGTATAGTAATTGTCGTTCTATCGATCATATCTGCATAATATGGTTAGTAACATGAGTTAGATTGATAATAGTGAGTGTAATAAGTATAGTAAATGTCGTTCTATCGATCATATAATCATAATATGGGTAATAATATGAGGTAGATTGATAATAATAAGAGTAATGAGTATAGTAATTGTAGTTCTTTCGATCATATCTGCATAATATGGTTAATAATATGAGTTAGATTCATAATAATAAGAGTAATAAGTATAGTAATTGTCGTTCTATCGATCATATAAGCATAATATGGCTAATAATATGAGTTAGGTTGATAATAACAGGAGTAACAAGTATAGTAATTGTCGTTCTATCGATCATTTAAGCATAATATGGCTAATAATATGAGTTAGATTGATAATACTCAGAGTAGTGAGTATAGTAATTCTCGTTCTATCGATCATATAAGCATAATATGGCTAATAATATGAGTTAGATTTATAGTAATAACAGTAATAAGTATAGTAATTGTCGTTCTATCGATAATATAAGCATAGTATGGCTAATAATATGAGTTAGATTGATAATACTAAGAGTAGTGAGTATAGTAATTCTCGTTCTATAGATCATTTAAGCATAATATGGCTAATAATAAGAGTTAGATTGATAGTAATAACAGTAATAAGTATAGTAATTGTCGTTCTATCGATAATATAATCATAATATGGGTAATAATATGAGTTAGATTGATGATAATAAGAGTAATTAGTATAGTAAATGTCGTGCTATCGATCATATCTGCATAATATGGTTAATAATATGAGTTAGATTGATAATAGTGAGTGTAATAAGTATAGTAAATGTCGTTCTATCGATCATATAAGCATAATATGGCTAATAATAAGAGTTAGATTGATAATAATAAGAGTAATGAGTATAGTAATTGTAGTTCTTTCGATCATATCTGCATAATATGGTTAATAATATGAGTTAGATTCATAATAATAAGAGTAATAAGTATAGTAATTGTCGTTCTATCGATCATATAAGCATAATATGGCTAATAATATGAGTTAGGTTGATAATAATAAGAGTAATAAGTATTGTGATTGTCGTTCTATCGATATTATAAGCATAATATGGCTAATAATATGAGTTAGATTGATAATAATAAGAGTAATAAGTACAGTAATTGCCGTTCTATCGATCATTTAAGCATAATATGGCTAATAATATGAGTTAGATTGATAATAATAAGAGTAGTAAGTATAGTAAATGTCGTGCTATCGATCATATCTGCATTATATGGTTAATAATATGAGTTAGATTGATAATAGTAAGAGTAATGTGTATAGTAAATGTCGTGCTATCGATCATATCTGCATAATATGGTTAATAATATGAGTTAGATTGATAATACTAAGAGTAGTGAGTATAGTAATTCTCGTTCTATAGATCATTTAAGCATAATATGGCTAATAATAAGAGTTAGATTGATAGTAATAAGAGTAATAAGTATAGTAATTGTAGTTCTATCGATCATATCTGCATAATATGGTTAATAATATGAGTTAGATTCACAATAATAAGAGTAATAAGTATAGTAATTGTGGTTCTATCGATCATATAAGCATAATATGGTTAATAATATGAGTTAGATTGATAATAATAAGAGTAATAAGTACAGTAATTGCCGTTCTATCGATCATTTAAGCATAATATGGTTAATAATATGAGTTAGATTGATAACAGTGAGTGTAATGAGTATAGTAATTGTCGTTCTGTCGATCATATTAGCATAATATGGCTAATAATATGGGTTAGATTGATAATAATAAGAGTAATGAGTATAGTAATTGTAGTTCTATCGATCATTTAAGCATAATATGGCTAATAATATGAGTTAGATTGATAATAATAACAGTAATAAGTATAGTAATTGTCGTTCTATCGATATTATAAGCATAATATGGCTAATAATATGAGTTAGATTGATAGTAATAAGAGTAATAAGTATAGTAATTGTAGTTCTATCGATCATATCTGCATAATATGGTTAATAATATGAGTTAGATTCACAATAATAAGAGTAATAAGTATAGTAATTGTCGTTCTATCGATCATATAAGCATAATATGGTTAATAATATGAGTTAGATTGATAATAATAAGAGTAATAAGTACAGTAATTGCCGTTCTATCGATCATTTAAGCATAATATGGCTAATAATATGAGTTAGATTGATAATAATAAGAGTAGTAAGTATAGTAAATGTCGTGCTATCGATCATATCTGCATTACATGGTTAATAATATGAGTTAGATTGATAATAGTAAGAGTAATGTGTATAGTAAATGTCGTGCTATCGATCATATCTGCATAATATGGTTAATAATATGAGTTAGATTGATAATAGTAAGAGTAATGTGTATAGTAAATGTCGTGCTATCGATCATATCTGCACAATATGGTTAATAATATGAGTTAGATTGATAACAGTGAGTGTAATAAGTATAGTAATTGTCGTTCTACCGATCATATTAGCATAATATGGTTAATAATATGAATTACATTGATAATAATAAGAGTAATAAGTATAGTATTTGTCGTTCTATCGATCATATAAGCATAATATGGCTAATAATATGAGATAGATTTATAATAATTAGAGTAATAAGTATAGTAATTGTCGTTCTATCGATCATATAAGCATAATATGGCTAATAATATGAGTTAGATTGATAATAATAAGAGTAATAAGTATAGTAATTGTCGTTCTATCGATCATATCTGCATAATATGGTTAATAACATGAGTTAGATTGATAATAGTGAGTGTAATAAGTATAGTAAATGTCGTTCTATCGATCATATAGTCATAATATGGGTAATAATATGAGTTAGATTGATGATAATAAGAGTAATTAGTATAGTAAATGTCGTGCTATCGATCATATCTGCATAATATGGTTAATAATATGAGTTAGATTGATAATAGTGAGTGTAATAAGTATAGTAAATGTCGTTCTATCGATCATTTAAGCATAATATGGCTAATAATAAGAGTTAGATTGATAATAATAAGAGTAATGAGTATAGTAATTGTAGTACTTTCGATCATATCTGCATAATATGGTTAATAATATGAGTTAGATTCATAATAATAAGAGTAATAAGTATAGTAATTGTCGTTCTATCGATCATATAAGCATAATGTGGCTAATAATATGAGTTAGGTTGATAATAATAAGAGTAATAAGTATAGTGATTGTCGTTCTATCGATTAAATTTGCATAATATGGTTAATAATATGAGTTAGATTGATAACAGTGAGTGTAATAAGTATAGTAATTGTCGTTCTATCGATCATATAAGCATAATATGGCCAATAATATGAGTTAGATTGATAATAATAAGAGTAATGAGTATAGTAATTGTAGTTCTATCGATCATATCTGCATAATATGGTTAATAATATGAGTTAGATTCAAAATAATAAGAGTAATAAGTATAGTAATTGTCGTTCTATCGATCATATAAGCATAATATGGCTAATAATATGAGTTAGATTGATAATAACAGGAGTAACAAGTATAGTAATTGTCGTTCTATCGATCATATAAGCATAATATGGCTAATAATATGAGTTAGATTGATAATACTCAGAGTAGTGAGTATAGTAATTCTCGCTCTATCGATCATATAAGCATAATATGGCTAATAATATGAGTTAGATTTATAGTAATAACAGTAATAAGTATAGTAATTGTCGTTCTATCGATAATATAAGGATAATATGGCTAATAATATGAGTTAGATTGATAATACTAAGAGTAGTGAGTATAGTAATTCTCGTTCTATCGATCATATAAGCATAATATGGCTAATAATATGAGTTAGGTTGATAATAATAAGAGTAATAAGTATAGTGATTGTCGTTCTATCGATCAAATTTGCATAATATGGTTAATAATATGAGTTAGATTGATAATAATAAGAGTAATAAGTATAGTAATTGTCGTTCTATCGATCATATCTGCATAATATGGTTAATAACATGAGTTAGATTGATAATAGTGAGTGTAATAAGTATAGTAAATGTCGTTCTATCGATCATATAGTCATAATATGGGTAATAATATGAGTTAGATTGATGATAATAAGAGTAATTAGTATAGTAAATGTCGTGCTATCGATCATATCTGCATAATATGGTTAATAATATGAGTTAGATTGATAATAGTGAGTGTAATAAGTATAGTAAATGTCGTTCTATCGATCATTTAAGCATAATATGGCTAATAATAAGAGTTAGATTGATAATAATAAGAGTAATGAGTATAGTAATTGTAGTTCCTTCGATCATATCTGCATAATATGGTTAATAATATGAGTTAGATTCATAATAATAAGAGTAATAAGTATAGTAATTGTCGTTCTATCGATCATATAAGCATAATGTGGCTAATAATATGAGTTAGGTTGATAATAATAAGAGTAATAAGTATAGTGATTGTCGTTCTATCGATTAAATTTGCATAATATGGTTAATAATATGAGTTAGATTGATAACAGTGAGTGTAATAAGTATAGTAATTGTCGTTCTATCGATCATATAAGCATAATATGGCCAATAATATGAGTTAGATTGATAATAATAAGAGTAATGAGTATAGTAATTGTAGTTCTATCGATCATATCTGCATAATATGGTTAATAATATGAGTTAGATTCAAAATAATAAGAGTAATAAGTATAGTAATTGTCGTTCTATCGATCATATAAGCATAATATGGCTAATAATATGAGTTAGATTGATAATAACAGGAGTAACAAGTATAGTAATTGTCGTTCTATCGATCATATAAGCATAATATGGCTAATAATATGAGTTAGATTGATAATACTCAGAGCAGTGAGTATAGTAATTCTCGCTCTATCGATCATATAAGCATAATATGGCTAATAATATGAGTTAGATTTATAGTAATAACAGTAATAAGTATAGTAATTGTCGTTCTATCGATAATGTAAGGATAATATGGCTAATAATATGAGTTAGATTGATAATACTAAGTGTAGTGAGTATAGTAATTCTCGTTCTATCGATCATATAAGCATAATATGGCTAATAATATGAGTTAGGTTGATAATAATAAGAGTAATAAGTATAGTGATTGTCGTTCTATCGATCAAATTTGCATAATATGGTTAATAATATGAGTTAGATTGATAATAATAAGAGTAATAAGTATAGTAATTGTCGTTCTATCGATCATATCTGCATAATATGGTTAATAACATGAGTTAGATTGATAATAGTGAGTGTAATAAGTATAGTAAATGTCGTTCTATCGATCATATAGTCATAATATGGGTAATAATATGAGTTAGATTGATGATAATAAGAGTAATTAGTATAGTAAATGTCGTGCTATCGATCATATCTGCATAATATGGTTAATAATATGAGTTAGATTGATAATAGTGAGTGTAATAAGTATAGTAAATGTCGTTCTATCGATCATTTAAGCATAATATGGCTAATAATAAGAGTTAGATTGATAATAATAAGAGTAATGAGTATAGTAATTGTAGTTCCTTCGATCATATCTGCATAATATGGTTAATAATATGAGTTAGATTCATAATAATAAGAGTAATAAGTATAGTAATTGTCGTTCTATCGATCATATAAGCATAATGTGGCTAATAATATGAGTTAGGTTGATAATAATAAGAGTAATAAGTATAGTGATTGTCGTTCTATCGATTAAATTTGCATAATATGGTTAATAATATGAGTTAGATTGATAATAGTGAGTGTAATAAGTATAGTAAATGTCGTTCTATCGATCATTTAAGCATAATATGGCTAATAATAAGAGTTAGATTGATAATAATAAGAGTAATGAGTATAGTAATTGTAGTTCCTTCGATCATATCTGCATAATATGGTTAATAATATGAGTTAGATTCATAATAATAAGAGTAATAAGTATAGTAATTGTCGTTCTATCGATCATATAAGCATAATGTGGCTAATAATATGAGTTAGGTTGATAATAATAAGAGTAATAAGTATAGTGATTGTCGTTCTATCGATTAAATTTGCATAATATGGTTAATAATATGAGTTAGATTGATAACAGTGAGTGTAATAAGTATAGTAATTGTCGTTCTATCGATCATATAAGCATAATATGGCCAATAATATGAGTTAGATTGATAATAATAAGAGTAATGAGTATAGTAATTGTAGTTCTATCGATCATATCTGCATAATATGGTTAATAATATGAGTTAGATTCAAAATAATAAGAGTAATAAGTATAGTAATTGTCGTTCTATCGATCATATAAGCATAATATGGCTAATAATATGAGTTAGATTGATAATAACAGGAGTAACAAGTATAGTAATTGTCGTTCTATCGATCATATAAGCATAATATGGCTAATAATATGAGTTAGATTGATAATACTCAGAGTAGTGAGTATAGTAATTCTCGCTCTATCGATCATATAAGCATAATATGGCTAATAATATGAGTTAGATTTATAGTAATAACAGTAATAAGTATAGTAATTGTCGTTCTATCGATAATGTAAGGATAATATGGCTAATAATATGAGTTAGATTGATAATACTAAGTGTAGTGAGTATAGTAATTCTCGTTCTATCGATCATATAAGCATAATATGGCTAATAATATGAGTTAGGTTGATAATAATAAGAGTAATAAGTATAGTGATTGTCGTTCTATCGATCAAATTTGCATAATATGTTTAATAATATGAGTTAGATTGATAATAATAAGAGTAATAAGTATAGTAATTGTCGTTCTATCGATCATATCTGCATAATATGGTTAATAACATGAGTTAGATTGATAATAGTGAGTGTAATAAGTATAGTAAATGTCGTTCTATCGATCATATAGTCATAATATGGGTAATAATATGAGTTAGATTGATGATAATAAGAGTAATTAGTATAGTAAATGTCGTGCTATCGATCATATCTGCATAATATGGTTAATAATATGAGTTAGATTGATAATAGTGAGTGTAATAAGTATAGTAAATGTCGTTCTATCGATCATTTAAGCATAATATGGCTAATAATAAGAGTTAGATTGATAATAATAAGAGTAATGAGTATAGTAATTGTAGTTCCTTCGATCATATCTGCATAATATGGTTAATAATATGAGTTAGATTCATAATAATAAGAGTAATAAGTATAGTAATTGTCGTTCTATCGATCATATAAGCATAATGTGGCTAATAATATGAGTTAGATTGATAATAGTGAGTGTAATAAGTATAGTAAATGTCGTTCTATCGATCATATAAGCATAATATGGCTAATAATAAGAGTTAGATTGATAATAATAAGAGTAATGAGTATAGTAATTGTAGTTCTTTCGATCATATCTACATAATATGGCTAATAATATGAGTTAGATTCATAAGAATAAGAGTAATAAGTATAGTAATTGTCGTTCTATCGATAATTTAAGCATATTATGGCTAATAATATGAGTTAGATTGATAATAATAAGAGTAGTAAGTATAGTAAATGTCGTGCTATCGATCATATCTGCATAATATGGTTCATAATATGAGTTAGATTGATAATAGTAAGAGTAATGTGTATAGTAAATGTCGTGCTATCGATCATATCTGCATAATATTGTTAGTAATATGAGTTAGATTGATAATAGTAAGAGTAATGTGTATAGTAAATGTCGTGCTATCGATCATATCTGCTCAATATGGTTAATAATATGAGTTAGATTGATAACAGTGAGTGTAATAAGTATAGTAATTGTCGTTCTACCGATCATATTAGCATAATATGGTTAATAATATGAATTAGATTGATAATAATAAGTGTAATAAGTATAGTATTTGTCGTTCTATCGATCATATAAGCATAATATGGCTAATAATATGAGATAGATTTATAATAATCAGAGTAATAAGTATAGTAATTGTCGTTCTATCGATCATATAAGCATAATATGGCTAATAATATGAGTTAGATTGATAATAGTCAGTGTAATAAGTATAGTAAATGTCGTTCTATCGATCATATAAGCATAATATGGCTAATAATAAGAGTTAGATTGATAATAATAAGAGTAATGAGTATAGTAATTGTAGTTCTTTCGATCATATCTACATAATATGGTTAATAATATGAGTTAGATTCATAATAATAAGAGTAATAAGTATAGTAATTGTCGTTCTATCGATCATATAAGCATAATATGGCTAATAATATGAGTTAGGTTGATAATAATAAGAGTAATAAGTATAGTGATTGTCGTTCTATCGATCAAATTTGCATAATATGGTTAATAATATGAGTTAGATTGATAACGGTGAGTGTAATAAGTATAGTAATTGTCGTTCTATCGATCATATAAGCATAATATGGCCAATAATATGAGTTAGATTGATAATAATAAGAGTAATGAGTATAGTAATTGTAGTTCTATCGATCATTTAAGCATAATATGGCTAATAATATGAGTTAGATTGATAATAATAACAATAATAAGTATAGTAATTGGCGTTCTATCGATCATATAACCATAATATGGCTAATAATATGAGTTAGATTGATAATAATAAGAGTAATAAGTATAGTAATTGTCGTTCTATCGATCATTTAAGCATAATATGGCTAATAATATGAGTTAGATTGATAGTAATAACAGTAATAAGTATAGTAATTGTCGTTCTATCGATCATTTAAGCATAATATGGTTAATAATATGAGTTAGATTGATAATAATAAGAGTAATAAGTATAGTAATTGTCGTTCTATCGATCATATAAGCATAATATGGCTAATAATATGAGTTAGATTGATAATAATAAGAGTAATAAGTATAGTAATTGTCGTTCTATCGATCATTTAAGCATAATATGGCTAATAATATGAGTTAGATTGATAATAATAACAGTAATAAGTATAGTCATTGGCGTTCTATCGATATTATAAGCATAATATGGCTAATAATAAGAGTTAGATTGATAATAATAAGAGTAATGAGTATAGTAATTGTAGTTCTATCGATCATATCTGCATAATATGGTTAATAATATGAGTTAGATTCAGAATAATAAGAGTAATAAGTATAGTAATTGTCGTTCTATCGATCATATAAGCATAATATGGCTAATAATATGAGTTAGGTTGATAATAATAAGAGTAATAAGTATTGTGATTGTCGTTCTATCGATCAAATTTGCATAATATGGTTAATAATATGAGTTAGATTGATAACAGTGAGTGTAATAAGTATAGTAATTGTCGTTCTGTCGATCATATTAGCATAATATGGCTAATAATATGGGTTAGATTGATAATAATAAGAGTAATGAGTATAGTAATTGTAGTTCTATCGATCATTTAAGCATAATATGGCTAATAATATGAGTTAGATTGATAATAATAACAGTAACAAGTATAGTAATTGTCGTTCTATCGATAATATAAGCATAATATGGCTAATAATATGAGTTAGATTGATAGTAATAAGAGTAATAAGTATAGTAATTGTAGTTCTATCGATCATATCTGCATAATATGGTTAATAATATGAGTTAGATTCACAATAATAAGAGTAATAAGTATAGTAATTGTCGTTCTATCGATCATATAAGCATAATATGGTTAATAATATGAGTTAGATTGATAATAATAAGAGTAATAAGTACAGTAATTGCCGTTCTATCGATCATTTAAGCATAATATGGCTAATAATATGAGTTAGATTGATAATAATAAGAGTAGTAAGTATAGTAAATGTCGTGCTATCGATCATATCTGCATAATATGGTTAATAACATGAGTTAGATTGATAATAGTGAATGTAATAAGTATAGTAAATGTCGTTCTATCGATCATATAATCATAATATGGGTAATAATATGAGTTAGATTGATGATAATAAGAGTAATTAGTATAGTAAATGTCGTGCTATCGATCATATCTGCATCATATGGTTAATAATATGAGTTAGATTGATAATAGTGAGTGTAATAAGTATAGTAAATGTCGTTCTATCGATCATATAACCATAATATGGCTAATAATAAGAGTTAGATTGATAATAATAAGAGTAATGAGTATAGTAATTGTAGTTCTTTCGATCATATCTGCATAATATGGTTAATAATATGAGTTAGATTCATAATAATAAGAGTAATAAGTATAGTAATTGTCGTTCTATCGATCATATAAGCATAATATGGCTAATAATATGAGTTAGGTTGATAATAATAAGAGTAATAAGTATAGTGATTGTCGTTCTATCGATCAAATTTGCATAATATGGTTAATAATATGAGTTAGATTGATAACAGTGAGTGTAATAAGTATAGTAATTGTCGTTCTATCGATCATATAAGCATAATATGTCTAATAATATGAGTTAGATTGATAATAATAGGAGTAACAAGTATAGTAATTGTCGTTCTATCGATCATTTAAGCATAATATGGCTAATAATATGAGTTAGATAGATAGTAATAACAGTAATAAGTATAGTAATTGTCGTTCTATCGATAATATAAGCATAGTATGGCTAATTATATGAGTTAGATTGATAATACTAAGAGTAGTGAGTATAGTAATTCTCGTTCTATAGATCATTTAAGCATAATATGGCTAATAATAAGAGTTAGATTGATAGTAATAACAGTAATAAGTATAGTAATTGTCGTTCTATCGATAATATAATCATAATATGGGTAATAATATGAGTTAGATTGATGATAATAAGAGTAATTAGTATAGTAAATGTCGTGCTATCGATCATATCTGCATAATATGGTTAATAATATGAGTTAGATTGATAATAGTGAGTGTAATAAGTATAGTAAATGTCGTTCTATCGATCATATAAGCATAATATGGCTAATAATAAGAGTTAGATTGATAATAATAAGAGTAATGAGTATAGTAATTGTAGTTCTTTCGATCATATCTGCATAATATGGTTAATAATATGAGTTAGATTCACAATAATAAGAGTAATAAGTATAGTAATTGTCGTTCTATCGATCATATAAGCATAATATGGTTAATAATATGAGTTAGATTGATAATAATAAGAGTAATAAGTACAGTAATTGCCGTTCTATCGATCATTTAAGCATAATATGGTTAATAATATGAGTTAGATTGATAACAGTGAGTGTAATAAGTATAGTAATTGTCGTTCTGTCGATCATATTAGCATAATATGGCTAATAATATGGGTTAGATTGATAATAATAAGAGTAATGAGTATAGTAATTGTAGTTCTATCGATCATTTAAGCATAATATGGCTAATAATATGAGTTAGATTGATAATAATAACAGTAATAAGTATAGTAATTGTCGTTCTATCGATATTATAAGCATAATATGGCTAATAATATGAGTTAGATTGATAGTAATAAGAGTAATAAGTATAGTAATTGTAGTTCTATCGATCATATCTGCATAATATGGTTAATAATATGAGTTAGATTCACAATAATAAGAGTAATAAGTATAGTAATTGTCGTTCTATCGATCATATAAGCATAATATGGCTAATAATATGAGTTAGGTTGATAATAATAAGAGTAATAAGTATAGTGATTGTCGTTCTATCGATCAAATTTGCATAATATGGTTAATAATATGAGTTAGATTGATAACAGTGAGTGTAATAAGTATAGTAATTGTCGTTCTATCGATCATATAAGCATAATATGTCTAATAATATGAGTTAGATTGATAATAATAGGAGTAACAAGTATAGTAATTGTCGTTCTATCGATCATTTAAGCATAATATGGCTAATAATATGAGTTAGATAGATAGTAATAACAGTAATAAGTATAGTAATTGTCGTTCTATCGATAATATAAGCATAGTATGGCTAATAATATGAGTTAGATTGATAATACTAAGAGTAGTGAGTATAGTAATTCTCGTTCTATAGATCATTTAAGCATAATATGGCTAATAATAAGAGTTAGATTGATAGTAATAACAGTAATAAGTATAGTAATTGTCGTTCTATCGATAATATAATCATAATATGGGTAATAATATGAGTTAGATTGATGATAATAAGAGTAATTAGTATAGTAAATGTCGTGCTATCGATCATATCTGCATAATATGGTTAATAATATGAGTTAGATTGATAATAGTGAGTGTAATAAGTATAGTAAATGTCGTTCTATCGATCATATAAGCATAATATGGCTAATAATAAGAGTTAGATTGATAATAATAAGAGTAATGAATATAGTAATTGTAGTTCTTTCGATCATATCTGCATAATATGGTTAATAATATGAGTTAGATTCACAATAATAAGAGTAATAAGTATAGTAATTGTCGTTCTATCGATCATATAAGCATAATATGGTTAATAATATGAGTTAGATTGATAATAATAAGAGTAATAAGTACAGTAATTGCCGTTCTATCGATCATTTAAGCATAATATGGTTAATAATATGAGTTAGATTGATAACAGTGAGTGTAATATGTATAGTAATTGTCGTTCTGTCGATCATATTAGCATAATATGGCTAATAATATGAGTTAGATTGATAATACTCAGAGTAGTGAGTATAGTAGTTGTCGCTCTATCGATCATATAAGCATAATATGGCTAATAATATGAGTTAGATTTATAGTAATAACAGTAATAAGTATAGTAATTGTCGTTCTATCGATAATGTAAGGATAATATGGCTAATAATATGAGTTAGATTGATAATACTAAGAGTAGTGAGTATAGTAATTCTCGTTCTATCGATCATATAAGCATAATATGGCTAATAATATGAGTTAGGTTGATAATAATAAGAGTAATAAGTATAGTGATTGTCGTTCTATCGATCAAATTTGCATAATATGGTTAATAATATGAGTTAGATTGATAACAGTGAGTGTAATAAGTATAGTAATTGTCGTTCTATCGATCATATAAGCATAATATGGCCAATAATATGAGTTAGATTGATAATAATAAGAGTAATGAGTATAGTAATTGTAGTTCTATCGATCATTTAAGCATAATATGGCTAACAATATGAGTTAGATTGATAATAATAACAATAATAAGTATAGTAATTGTCGTTCTATCGATCATATAAGCATAATATGGCTAATAATATGAGTTAGATTGATAATAACAGGAGTAACAAGTATAGTAATTGTCGTTCTATCGATCATATAAGCATAATATGGCTAATAATATGAGTTAGATTGATAATACTCAGAGTAGTGAGTATAGTAATTGTCGCTCTATCGATCATATAAGCATAATATGGCTAATAATATGAGTTAGATTTATAGTAATAACAGTAATAAGTATAGTAATTGTCGTTCTATCGATAATGTAAGGATAATATGGCTAATAATATGAGTTAGATTGATAATACTAAGAGTAGTGAGTATAGTAATTCTCGTTCTATCGATCATATAAGCATAATATGGCTAATAATATGAGTTAGGTTGATAATAATAAGAGTAATAAGTATAGTGATTGTCGTTCTATCGATCAAATTTGCATAATATGGTTAATAATATGAGTTAGATTGATAACAGTGAGTGTAATAAGTATAGTAATTGTCGTTCTATCGATCATATAAGCATAATATGGCCAATAATATGAGTTAGATTGATAATAATAAGAGTAATGAGTATAGTAATTGTAGTTCTATCGATCATTTAAGCATAATATGGCTAATAATATGAGTTAGATTGATAATAATAACAATAATAAGTATAGTAATTGGCGTTCTATCGATCATATAAGCATAATATGGCTAATAATATGAGTTAGATTGATAATAATAAAAGTAATAAGTATAGTAATTGTCGTTCTATCGATCATTTAAGCATAATATGGCTAATAATATGAGTTAGATTGATAGTAATAACAGTAATAAGTATAGTAATTGTCGTTCTATCGATCATTTAAGCATAATATGGTTAATAATATGAGTTAGATTGATAATAATCAGAGTAATAAGTATAGTAATTGTCGTTCTATCGATCATATAAGCATAATATGGCTAATAATATGAGTTAGATTGATAATAGTGAGTGTAATAAGTATAGTAAATGTCGTTCTATCGATCATATAAGCATAATATGGCTAATAATAAGAGTTAGATTGATAATAATAAGAGTAATGAGTATAGTAATTGTAGTTCTTTCGATCATATCTACATAATATGGTTAATAATATGAGTTAGATTCATAATAATAAGAGTAATAAGTATAGTAATTGTCGTTCTATCGATCATATAAGCATAATATGGCTAATAATATGAGTTGGATTGATAATAATAAGAGTAATAAGTATAGTAATTGTAGTTCTATTGCTCATATAAGCATAATATGGCTAATAATATGAGTTAGATTCATAAGAATAAGAGTAATAAGTATAGTAATTGTCGTTCTATCGATAATTTAAGCATATTATGGCTAATAATATGAGTTAGATTGATAATAATAAGAGTAGTAAGTATAGTAAATGTCGTGCTATCGATCATATCTGCATAATATGGTTCATAATATGAGTTAGATTGATAATAGTAAGAGTAATGTGTATAGTAAATGTCGTGCTATCGATCATATCTGCATAATATTGTTAGTAATATGAGTTAGATTGATAATAGTAAGAGTAATGTGTATAGTAAATGTCGTGCTATCGATCATATCTGCACAATATGGTTAATAATATGAGTTAGATTGATAACAGTGAGTGTAATAAGTATAGTAATTGTCGTTCTACCGATCATATTAGCATAATATGGTTAATAATATGAATTAGATTGATAATAATAAGAGTAATAAGTATAGTATTTGTCGTTCTATCGATCATATAAGCATAATATGGCTAATAATATGAGATAGATTTATAATAATCAGAGTAATAAGTATAGTAATTGTCGTTCTATCGATCATATAAGCATAATATGGCTAATAATATGAGTTAGATTGATAATAGTGAGTGTAATAAGTATAGTAAATGTCGTTCTATCGATCATATAAGCATAATATGGCTAATAATAAGAGTTAGATTGATAATAATAAGAGTAATGAGTATAGTAATTGTAGTTCTTTCGATCATATCTACATAATATGGTTAATAATATGAGTTAGATTCATAATAATAAGAGTAATAAGTATAGTAATTGTCGTTCTATCGATCATATAAGCATAATATGGCTAATAATATGAGTTAGGTTGATAATAATAAGAGTAATAAGTATAGTGATTGTCGTTCTATCGATCAAATTTGCATAATATGGTTAATAATATGAGTTAGATTGATAACGGTGAGTGTAATAAGTATAGTAATTGTCGTTCTATCGATCATATAAGCATAATATGGCCAATAATATGAGTTAGATTGATAATAATAAGAGTAATGAGTATAGTAATTGTAGTTCTATCGATCATTTAAGCATAATATGGCTAATAATATGAGTTAGATTGATAATAATAACAATAATAAGTATAGTAATTGGCGTTCTATCGATCATATAAGCATAATATGGCTAATAATATGAGTTAGATTGATAATAATAAGAGTAATAAGTATAGTAATTGTCGTTCTATCGATATTATAAGCATAATATGGCTAATAATATGAGTTAGATTGATAGTAATAAGAGTAATAAGTATAGTAATTGTAGTTCTATCGATCATATCTGCATAATATGGTTAATAATATGAGTTAGATTCACAATAATAAGAGTAATAAGTATAGTAATTGTCGTTCTATCGATCATATAAGCATAATATGGCTAATAATATGAGTTAGGTTGATAATAATAAGAGTAATAAGTATAGTGATTGTCGTTCGATCGATCAAATTTGCATAATATGGTTAATAATATGAGTTAGATTGATAACAGTGAGTGTAATAAGTATAGTAATTGTCGTTCTATCGATCATATAAGCATAATATGTCTAATAATATGAGTTAGATTGATAATAATAAGAGTAATGAGTATAGTAATTGTAGTTCTATCGATCATATCTGCATAATATGGTTAATAATATGAGTTAGATTCAAAATAATAAGAGTAATAAGTATAGTAATTGTCGTTCTATCGATCATATAAGCATAATATGGCTAATAATATGAGTTAGATTGATAATAACAGGAGTAACAAGTATAGTAATTGTCGTTCTATCGATCATATAAGCATAATATGGCTAATAATATGAGTTAGATTGATAATACTCAGAGTAGTGAGTATAGTAATTGTCGCTCTATCGATCATATAAGCATAATATGGCTAATAATATGAGTTAGATTTATAGTAATAACAGTAATAAGTATAGTAATTGTCGTTCTATCGATAATGTAAGGATAATATGGCTAATAATATGAGTTAGATTGATAATACTAAGAGTAGTGAGTATAGTAATTCTCGTTCTATCGATCATATAAGCATAATATGGCTAATAATATGAGTTAGGTTGATAATAATAAGAGTAATAAGTATAGTGATTGTCGTTCTATCGATCAAATTTGCATAATATGGTTAATAATATGAGTTAGATTGATAACAGTGAGTGTAATAAGTATAGTAATTGTCGTTCTATCGATCATATAAGCATAATATGGCCAATAATATGAGTTAGATTGATAATAATAAGAGTAATGAGTATAGTAATTGTAGTTCTATCGATCATTTAAGCATAATATGGCTAATAATATGAGTTAGATTGATAATAATAACAATAATAAGTATAGTAATTGTCGTTCTATCGATCATATAAGCATAATATGGCTAATAATATGAGTTAGATTGATAATAACAGGAGTAACAAGTATAGTAATTGTCGTTCTATCGATCATATAAGCATAATATGGCTAATAATATGAGTTAGATTGATAATACTCAGAGTAGTGAGTATAGTAATTGTCGCTCTATCGATCATATAAGCATAATATGGCTAATAATATGAGTTAGATTTATAGTAATAACAGTAATAAGTATAGTAATTGTCGTTCTATCGATAATGTAAGGATAATATGGCTAATAATATGAGTTAGATTGATAATACTAAGAGTAGTGAGTATAGTAATTCTCGTTCTATCGATCATATAAGCATAATATGGCTAATAATATGAGTTAGGTTGATAATAATAAGAGTAATAAGTATAGTGATTGTCGTTCTATCGATCAAATTTGCATAATATGGTTAATAATATGAGTTAGATTGATAACAGTGAGTGTAATAAGTATAGTAATTGTCGTTCTATCGATCATATAAGCATAATATGGCCAATAATATGAGTTAGATTGATAATAATAAGAGTAATGAGTATAGTAATTGTAGTTCTATCGATCATTTAAGCATAATATGGCTAATAATATGAGTTAGATTGATAATAATAACAATAATAAGTATAGTAATTGGCGTTCTATCGATCATATAAGCATAATATGGCTAATAATATGAGTTAGATTGATAATAATAAAAGTAATAAGTATAGTAATTGTCGTTCTATCGATCATTTAAGCATAATATGGCTAATAATATGAGTTAGATTGATAGTAATAACAGTAATAAGTATAGTAATTGTCGTTCTATCGATCATTTAAGCATAATATGGTTAATAATATGAGTTAGATTGATAATAATCAGAGTAATAAGTATAGTAATTGTCGTTCTATCGATCATGTAAGCATAATATGGCTAATAATATGAGTTAGATTGATAATAGTGAGTGTAATAAGTATAGTAAATGTCGTTCTATCGATCATATAAGCATAATATGGCTAATAATAAGAGTTAGATTGATAATAATAAGAGTAATGAGTATAGTAATTGTAGTTCTTTCGATCATATCTACATAATATGGTTAATAATATGAGTTAGATTCATAATAATAAGAGTAATAAGTATAGTAATTGTCGTTCTATCGATCATATAAGCATAATATGGCTAATAATATGAGTTGGATTGATAATAATAAGAGTAATAAGTATAGTAATTGTAGTTCTATTGCTCATATAAGCATAATATGGCTAATAATATGAGTTAGATTCATAAGAATAAGAGTAATAAGTATAGTAATTGTCGTTCTATCGATAATTTAAGCATATTATGGCTAATAATATGAGTTAGATTGATAATAGTAAGAGTAGTAAGTATAGTAAATGTCGTGCTATCGATCATATCTGCATAATATGGTTCATAATATGAGTTAGATTGATAATAGTAAGAGTAATGTGTATAGTAAATGTCGTGCTATCGATCATATCTGCATAATATTGTTAGTAATATGAGTTAGATTGATAATAGTAAGAGTAATGTGTATAGTAAATGTCGTGCTATCGATCATATCTGCACAATATGGTTAATAATATGAGTTAGATTGATAACAGTGAGTGTAATAAGTATAGTAATTGTCGTTCTACCGATCATATTAGCATAATATGGTTAATAATATGAATTAGATTGATAATAATAAGAGTAATAAGTATAGTATTTGTCGTTCTATCGATCATATAAGCATAATATGGCTAATAATATGAGATAGATTTATAATAATCAGAGTAATAAGTATAGTAATTGTCGTTCTATCGATCATATAAGCATAATATGGCTAATAATATGAGTTAGATTGATAATAGTGAGTGTAATAAGTATAGTAAATGTCGTTCTATCGATCATATAAGCATAATATGGCTAATAATAAGAGTTAGATTGATAATAATAAGAGTAATGAGTATAGTAATTGTAGTTCTTTCGATCATATCTACATAATATGGTTAATAATATGAGTTAGATTCATAATAATAAGAGTAATAAGTATAGTAATTGTCGTTCTATCGATCATATAAGCATAATATGGCTAATAATATGAGTTAGGTTGATAATAATAAGAGTAAAGGTATAGTGATTGTCGTTCTATCGATCAAATTTGCATAATATGGTTAATAATATGAGTTAGATTGATAACGGTGAGTGTAATAAGTATAGTAATTGTCGTTCTATCGATCATATAAGCATAATATGGCCAATAATATGAGTTAGATTGATAATAATAAGAGTAATGAGTATAGTAATTGTAGTTCTATCGATCATTTAAGCATAATATGGCTAATAATATGAGTTAGATTGATAATAATAACAATAATAAGTATAGTAATTGGCGTTCTATCGATCATATAAGCATAATATGGCTAATAATATGAGTTAGATTGATAATAATAAGAGTAATAAGTATAGTAATTGTCGTTCTATCGATATTATAAGCATAATATGGCTAATAATATGAGTTAGATTGATAGTAATAAGAGTAATAAGTATAGTAATTGTAGTTCTATCGATCATATCTGCATAATATGGTTAATAATATGAGTTAGATTCACAATAATAAGAGTAATAAGTATAGTAATTGTCGTTCTATCGATCATATAAGCATAATATGGCTAATAATATGAGTTAGGTTGATAATAATAAGAGTAATAAGTATAGTGATTGTCGTTCTATCGATCAAATTTGCATAATATGGTTAATAATATGAGTTAGATTGATAACAGTGAGTGTAATAAGTATAGTAATTGTCGTTCTATCGATCATATAAGCATAATATGTCTAATAATATGAGTTAGATTGATAATAATAGGAGTAACAAGTATAGTAATTGTCGTTCTATCGATCATTTAAGCATAATATGGCTAATAATATGAGTTAGATAGATAGTAATAACAGTAATAAGTATAGTAATTGTCGTTCTATCGATAATATAAGCATAGTATGGCTAATAATATGAGTTAGATTGATAATACTAAGAGTAGTGAGTATAGTAATTCTCGTTCTATAGATCATTTAAGCATAATATGGCTAATAATAAGAGTTAGATTGATAGTAATAACAGTAATAAGTATAGTAATTGTCGTTCTATCGATAATATAATCATAATATGGGTAATAATATGAGTTAGATTGATGATAATAAGAGTAATTAGTATAGTAAATGTCGTGCTATCGATCATATCTGCATAATATGGTTAATAATATGAGTTAGATTGATAATAGTGAGTGTAATAAGTATAGTAAATGTCGTTCTATCGATCATATAAGCATAATATGGCTAATAATAAGAGTTAGATTGATAATAATAAGAGTAATGAATATAGTAATTGTAGTTCTTTCGATCATATCTGCATAATATGGTTAATAATATGAGTTAGATTCACAATAATAAGAGTAATAAGTATAGTAATTGTCGTTCTATCGATCATATAAGCATAATATGGTTAATAATATGAGTTAGATTGATAATAACAGGAGTAACAAGTATAGTAATTGTCGTTCTATCGATCATATAAGCATAATATGGCTAATAATATGAGTTAGATTGATAATACTCAGAGTAGTGAGTATAGTAATTGTCGCTCTATCGATCATATAAGCATAATATGGCTAATAATATGAGTTAGATTTATAGTAATAACAGTAATAAGTATAGTAATTGTCGTTCTATCGATAATGTAAGGATAATATGGCTAATAATATGAGTTAGATTGATAATACTAAGAGTAGTGAGTATAGTAATTCTCGTTCTATCGATCATATAAGCATAATATGGCTAATAATATGAGTTAGGTTGATAATAATAAGAGTAATAAGTATAGTGATTGTCGTTCTATCGATCAAATTTGCATAATATGGTTAATAATATGAGTTAGATTGATAACAGTGAGTGTAATAAGTATAGTAATTGTCGTTCTATCGATCACATAAGCATAATATGGCCAATAATATGAGTTAGATTGATAATAATAAGAGTAATGAGTATAGTAATTGTAGTTCTATCGATCATTTAAGCATAATATGGCTAATAATATGAGTTAGATTGATAATAATAACAATAATAAGTATAGTAATTGGCGTTCTATCGATCATATAAGCATAATATGGCTAATAATATGAGTTAGATTGATAATAATAAAAGTAATAAGTATAGTAATTGTCGTTCTATCGATCATTTAAGCATAATATGGCTAATAATATGAGTTAGATTGATAGTAATAACAGTAATAAGTATAGTAATTGTCGTTCTATCGATCATTTAAGCATAATATGGTTAATAATATGAGTTAGATTGATAATAATCAGAGTAATAAGTATAGTAATTGTCGTTCTATCGATCATATAAGCATAATATGGCTAATAATATGAGTTAGATTGATAATAGTGAGTGTAATAAGTATAGTAAATGTCGTTCTATCGATCATATAAGCATAATATGGCTAATAATAAGAGTTAGATTGATAATAATAAGAGTAATGAGTATAGTAATTGTAGTTCTTTCGATCATATCTACATAATATGGTTAATAATATGAGTTAGATTCATAATAATAAGAGTAATAAGTATAGTAATTGTCGTTCTATCGATCATATAAGCATAATATGGCTAATAATATGAGTTGGATTGATAATAATAAGAGTAATAAGTATAGTAATTGTAGTTCTATTGCTCATATAAGCATAATATGGCTATTAATATGAGTTAGATTCATAAGAATAAGAGTAATAAGTATAGTAATTGTCGTTCTATCGATAATTTAAGCATATTATGGCTAATAATATGAGTTAGATTGATAATAATAAGAGTAGTAAGTATAGTAAATGTCGTGCTATCGATCATATCTGCATAATATGGTTCATAATATGAGTTAGATTGATAATAGTAAGAGTAATGTGTATAGTAAATGTCGTGCTATCGATCATATCTGCATAATATTGTTAGTAATATGAGTTAGATTGATAATAGTAAGAGTAATGTGTATAGTAAATGTCGTGCTATCGATCATATCTGCACAATATGGTTAATAATATGAGTTAGATTGATAACAGTGAGTGTAATAAGTATAGTAATTGTCGTTCTACCGATCATATTAGCATAATATGGTTAATAATATGAATTAGATTGATAATAATAAGAGTAATAAGTATAGTATTTGTCGTTCTATCGATCATATAAGCATAATATGGCTAATAATATGAGATAGATTTATAATAATCAGAGTAATAAGTATAGTAATTGTCGTTCTATCGATCATATAAGCATAATATGGCTAATAATATGAGTTAGATTGATAATAGTGAGTGTAATAAGTATAGTAAATGTCGTTCTATCGATCATATAAGCATAATATGGCTAATAATAAGAGTTAGATTGATAATAATAAGAGTAATGAGTATAGTAATTGTAGTTCTTTCGATCATATCTACATAATATGGTTAATAATATGAGTTAGATTCATAATAATAAGAGTAATAAGTATAGTAATTGTCGTTCTATCGATCATATAAGCATAATATGGCTAATAATATGAGTTAGGTTGATAATAATAAGAGTAATAAGTATAGTGATTGTCGTTCTATCGATCAAATTTGCATAATATGGTTAATAATATGAGTTAGATTGATAACGGTGAGTGTAATAAGTATAGTAATTGTCGTTCTATCGATCATATAAGCATAATATGGCCAATAATATGAGTTAGATTGATAATAATAAGAGTAATGAGTATAGTAATTGTAGTTCTATCGATCATTTAAGCATAATATGGCTAATAATATGAGTTAGATTGATAATAATAACAATAATAAGTATAGTAATTGGCGTTCTATCGATCATATAAGCATAATATGGCTAATAATATGAGTTAGATTGATAATAATAAGAGTAATAAGTATAGTAATTGTCGTTCTATCGATATTATAAGCATAATATGGCTAATAATATGAGTTAGATTGATAGTAATAAGAGTAATAAGTATAGTAATTGTAGTTCTATCGATCATATCTGCATAATATGGTTAATAATATGAGTTAGATTCACAATAATAAGAGTAATAAGTATAGTAATTGTCGTTCTATCGATCATATAAGCATAATATGGCTAATAATATGAGTTAGGTTGATAATAATAAGAGTAATAAGTATAGTGATTGTCGTTCGATCGATCAAATTTGCATAATATGGTTAATAATATGAGTTAGATTGATAACAGTGAGTGTAATAAGTATAGTAATTGTCGTTCTATCGATCATATAAGCATAATATGTCTAATAATATGAGTTAGATTGATAATAATAAGAGTAATGAGTATAGTAATTGTAGTTCTATCGATCATATCTGCATAATATGGTTAATAATATGAGTTAGATTCAAAATAATAAGAGTAATAAGTATAGTAATTGTCGTTCTATCGATCATATAAGCATAATATGGCTAATAATATGAGTTAGATTGATAATAACAGGAGTAACAAGTATAGTAATTGTCGTTCTATCGATCATATAAGCATAATATGGCTAATAATATGAGTTAGATTGATAATACTCAGAGTAGTGAGTATAGTAATTGTCGCTCTATCGATCATATAAGCATAATATGGCTAATAATATGAGTTAGATTTATAGTAATAACAGTAATAAGTATAGTAATTGTCGTTCTATCGATAATGTAAGGATAATATGGCTAATAATATGAGTTAGATTGATAATACTAAGAGTAGTGAGTATAGTAATTCTCGTTCTATCGATCATATAAGCATAATATGGCTAATAATATGAGTTAGGTTGATAATAATAAGAGTAATAAGTATAGTGATTGTCGTTCTATCGATCAAATTTGCATAATATGGTTAATAATATGAGTTAGATTGATAACAGTGAGTGTAATAAGTATAGTAATTGTCGTTCTATCGATCATATAAGCATAATATGGCCAATAATATGAGTTAGATTGATAATAATAAGAGTAATGAGTATAGTAATTGTAGTTCTATCGATCATTTAAGCATAATATGGCTAATAATATGAGTTAGATTGATAATAATAACAATAATAAGTATAGTAATTGTCGTTCTATCGATCATATAAGCATAATATGGCTAATAATATGAGTTAGATTGATAATAACAGGAGTAACAAGTATAGTAATTGTCGTTCTATCGATCATATAAGCATAATATGGCTAATAATATGAGTTAGATTGATAATACTCAGAGTAGTGAGTATAGTAATTGTCGCTCTATCGATCATATAAGCATAATATGGCTAATAATATGAGTTAGATTTATAGTAATAACAGTAATAAGTATAGTAATTGTCGTTCTATCGATAATGTAAGGATAATATGGCTAATAATATGAGTTAGATTGATAATACTAAGAGTAGTGAGTATAGTAATTCTCGTTCTATCGATCATATAAGCATAATATGGCTAATAATATGAGTTAGGTTGATAATAATAAGAGTAATAAGTATAGTGATTGTCGTTCTATCGATCAAATTTGCATAATATGGTTAATAATATGAGTTAGATTGATAACAGTGAGTGTAATAAGTATAGTAATTGTCGTTCTATCGATCATATAAGCATAATATGGCCAATAATATGAGTTAGATTGATAATAATAAGAGTAATGAGTATAGTAATTGTAGTTCTATCGATCATTTAAGCATAATATGGCTAATAATATGAGTTAGATTGATAATAATAACAATAATAAGTATAGTAATTGGCGTTCTATCGATCATATAAGCATAATATGGCTAATAATATGAGTTAGATTGATAATAATAAAAGTAATAAGTATAGTAATTGTCGTTCTATCGATCATTTAAGCATAATATGGCTAATAATATGAGTTAGATTGATAGTAATAACAGTAATAAGTATAGTAATTGTCGTTCTATCGATCATTTAAGCATAATATGGTTAATAATATGAGTTAGATTGATAATAATCAGAGTAATAAGTATAGTAATTGTCGTTCTATCGATCATGTAAGCATAATATGGCTAATAATATGAGTTAGATTGATAATAGTGAGTGTAATAAGTATAGTAAATGTCGTTCTATCGATCATATAAGCATAATATGGCTAATAATAAGAGTTAGATTGATAATAATAAGAGTAATGAGTATAGTAATTGTAGTTCTTTCGATCATATCTACATAATATGGTTAATAATATGAGTTAGATTCATAATATAAGAGTAATAAGTATAGTAATTGTCGTTCTATCGATCATATAAGCATAATATGGCTAATAATATGAGTTGGATTGATAATAATAAGAGTAATAAGTATAGTAATTGTAGTTCTATTGCTCATATAAGCATAATATGGCTAATAATATGAGTTAGATTCATAAGAATAAGAGTAATAAGTATAGTAATTGTCGTTCTATCGATAATTTAAGCATATTATGGCTAATAATATGAGTTAGATTGATAATAGTAAGAGTAGTAAGTATAGTAAATGTCGTGCTATCGATCATATCTGCATAATATGGTTCATAATATGAGTTAGATTGATAATAGTAAGAGTAATGTGTATAGTAAATGTCGTGCTATCGATCATATCTGCATAATATTGTTAGTAATATGAGTTAGATTGATAATAGTAAGAGTAATGTGTATAGTAAATGTCGTGCTATCGATCATATCTGCACAATATGGTTAATAATATGAGTTAGATTGATAACAGTGAGTGTAATAAGTATAGTAATTGTCGTTCTACCGATCATATTAGCATAATATGGTTAATAATATGAATTAGATTGATAATAATAAGAGTAATAAGTATAGTATTTGTCGTTCTATCGATCATATAAGCATAATATGGCTAATAATATGAGAAGATTATAATAATCAGAGTAATAAGTATAGTAATTGTCGTTCTATCGATCATATAAGCATAATATGGCTAATAATATGAGTTAGATTGATAATAGTGAGTGTAATAAGTATAGTAAATGTCGTTCTATCGATCATATAAGCATAATATGGCTAATAATAAGAGTTAGATTGATAATAATAAGAGTAATGAGTATAGTAATTGTAGTTCTTTCGATCATATCTACATAATATGGTTAATAATATGAGTTAGATTCATAATAATAAGAGTAATAAGTATAGTAATTGTCGTTTCTATCGATCATATAAGCATAATATGGCTAATAATATGAGTTAGGTTGATAATAATAAGAGTAAAGGTATAGTGATTGTCGTTCTATCGATCAAATTTGCATATATGGTTAATAATATGAGTTAGATTGATAACGGTGAGTGTAATAAGTATAGTAATTGTCGTTCTATCGATCATATAAGCATAATATGGCCAATAATATGAGTTAGATTGATAATAATAAGAGTAATGAGTATAGTAATTGTAGTTCTATCGATCATTTAAGCATAATATGGCTATAATATGAGTTAGATTGATAATAATAACAATAATAAGTATAGTAATTGGCGTTCTATCGATCATATAAGCATAATATGGCTAATAATATGAGTTAGATTGATAATAATAAGAGTAATAAGTATAGTAATTGTCGTTCTATCGATATTATAAGCATAATATGGCTAATAATATGAGTTAGATTGATAGTAATAAGAGTAATAAGTATAGTAATTGTAGTTCTATCGATCATATCTGCATAATATGGTTAATAATATGAGTTAGATTCACAATAATAAGAGTAATAAGTATAGTAATTGTCGTTCTATCGATCATATAAGCATAATATGGCTAATAATATGAGTTAGGTTGATAATAATAAGAGTAATAAGTATAGTGATTGTCGTTCTATCGATCAAATTTGCATAATATGGTTAATATATGAGTTAGATTGATAACAGTGAGTGTAATAAGTATAGTAATTGTCGTTCTATCGATCATATAAGCATAATATGTCTAATAATATGAGTTAGATTGATAATAATAGGAGTAACAAGTATAGTAATTGTCGTTCTATCGATCATTTAAGCATAATATGGCTAATAATATGAGTTAGATAGATAGTAATAACAGTAATAAGTATAGTAATTGTCGTTCTATCGATAATATAAGCATAGTATGGCTAATAATATGAGTTAGATTGATAATACTAAGAGTAGTGAGTATAGTAATTCTCGTTCTATAGATCATTTAAGCATAATATGGCTAATAATAAGAGTTAGATTGATAGTAATAACAGTAATAAGTATAGTAATTGTCGTTCTATCGATAATATAATCATAATATGGGTAATAATATGAGTTAGATTGATGATAATAAGAGTAATTAGTATAGTAAATGTCGTGCTATCGATCATATCTGCATAATATGGTTAATAATATGAGTTAGATTGATAATAGTGAGTGTAATAAGTATAGTAAATGTCGTTCTATCGATCATATAAGCATAATATGGCTAATAATAAGAGTTAGATTGATAATAATAAGAGTAATGAATATAGTAATTGTAGTTCTTTCGATCATATCTGCATAATATGGTTAATAATATGAGTTAGATTCACAATAATAAGAGTAATAAGTATAGTAATTGTCGTTCTATCGATCATATAAGCATAATATGGTTAATAATATGAGTTAGATTGATAATAACAGGAGTAACAAGTATAGTAATTGTCGTTCTATCGATCATATAAGCATAATATGGCTAATAATATGAGTTAGATTGATAATACTCAGAGTAGTGAGTATAGTAATTGTCGCTCTATCGATCATATAAGCATAATATGGCTAATAATATGAGTTAGATTTATAGTAATAACAGTAATAAGTATAGTAATTGTCGTTCTATCGATAATGTAAGGATAATATGGCTAATAATATGAGTTAGATTGATAATACTAAGAGTAGTGAGTATAGTAATTCTCGTTCTATCGATCATATAAGCATAATATGGCTAATAATATGAGTTAGGTTGATAATAATAAGAGTAATAAGTATAGTGATTGTCGTTCTATCGATCAAATTTGCATAATATGGTTAATAATATGAGTTAGATTGATAACAGTGAGTGTAATAAGTATAGTAATTGTCGTTCTATCGATCACATAAGCATAATATGGCCAATAATATGAGTTAGATTGATAATAATAAGAGTAATGAGTATAGTAATTGTAGTTCTATCGATCATTTAAGCATAATATGGCTAATAATATGAGTTAGATTGATAATAATAACAATAATAAGTATAGTAATTGGCGTTCTATCGATCATATAAGCATAATATGGCTAATAATATGAGTTAGATTGATAATAATAAAAGTAATAAGTATAGTAATTGTCGTTCTATCGATCATTTAAGCATAATATGGCTAATAATATGAGTTAGATTGATAGTAATAACAGTAATAAGTATAGTAATTGTCGTTCTATCGATCATTTAAGCATAATATGGTTAATAATATGAGTTAGATTGATAATAATCAGAGTAATAAGTATAGTAATTGTCGTTCTATCGATCATATAAGCATAATATGGCTAATAATATGAGTTAGATTGATAATAGTGAGTGTAATAAGTATAGTAAATGTCGTTCTATCGATCATATAAGCATAATATGGCTAATAATAAGAGTTAGATTGATAATAATAAGAGTAATGAGTATAGTAATTGTAGTTCTTTCGATCATATCTACATAATATGGTTAATAATATGAGTTAGATTCATAATAATAAGAGTAATAAGTATAGTAATTGTCGTTCTATCGATCATATAAGCATAATATGGCTAATAATATGAGTTGGATTGATAATAATAAGAGTAATAAGTATAGTAATTGTAGTTCTATTGCTCATATAAGCATAATATGGCTATTAATATGAGTTAGATTCATAAGAATAAGAGTAATAAGTATAGTAATTGTCGTTCTATCGATAATTTAAGCATATTATGGCTAATAATATGAGTTAGATTGATAATAATAAGAGTAGTAAGTATAGTAAATGTCGTGCTATCGATCATATCTGCATAATATGGTTCATAATATGAGTTAGATTGATAATAGTAAGAGTAATGTGTATAGTAAATGTCGTGCTATCGATCATATCTGCATAATATTGTTAGTAATATGAGTTAGATTGATAATAGTAAGAGTAATGTGTATAGTAAATGTCGTGCTATCGATCATATCTGCACAATATGGTTAATAATATGAGTTAGATTGATAACAGTGAGTGTAATAAGTATAGTAATTGTCGTTCTACCGATCATATTAGCATAATATGGTTAATAATATGAATTAGATTGATAATAATAAGAGTAATAAGTATAGTATTTGTCGTTCTATCGATCATATAAGCATAATATGGCTAATAATATGAGATAGATTTATAATAATCAGAGTAATAAGTATAGTAATTGTCGTTCTATCGATCATATAAGCATAATATGGCTAATAATATGAGTTAGATTGATAATAGTGAGTGTAATAAGTATAGTAAATGTCGTTCTATCGATCATATAAGCATAATATGGCTAATAATAAGAGTTAGATTGATAATAATAAGAGTAATGAGTATAGTAATTGTAGTTCTTTCGATCATATCTACATAATATGGTTAATAATATGAGTTAGATTCATAATAATAAGAGTAATAAGTATAGTAATTGTCGTTCTATCGATCATATAAGCATAATATGGCTAATAATATGAGTTAGGTTGATAATAATAAGAGTAATAAGTATAGTGATTGTCGTTCTATCGATCAAATTTGCATAATATGGTTAATAATATGAGTTAGATTGATAACGGTGAGTGTAATAAGTATAGTAATTGTCGTTCTATCGATCATATAAGCATAATATGGCCAATAATATGAGTTAGATTGATAATAATAAGAGTAATGAGTATAGTAATTGTAGTTCTATCGATCATTTAAGCATAATATGGCTAATAATATGAGTTAGATTGATAATAATAACAATAATAAGTATAGTAATTGGCGTTCTATCGATCATATAAGCATAATATGGCTAATAATATGAGTTAGATTGATAATAATAAGAGTAATAAGTATAGTAATTGTCGTTCTATCGATCATTTAAGCATAATATGGCTAATAATATGAGTTAGATTGATAGTAATAACAGTAATAAGTATAGTAATTGTCGTTCTATCGATCATTTAAGCATAATATGGTTAATAATATGAGTTAGATTGATAATAATAAGAGTAATAAGTATAGTAATTGTCGTTCTATCGATCATATAAGCATAATATGCCTAATAATATGAGTTAGATTGATAATAATAAGAGTAATATGTATAGTAATTGTCGTTCTATCGATCATTTAAGCATAATATGGCTAATAATATGAGTTAGATTGATAATAATAAGAGTAATAAGTATAGTAATTGTCGTTCTATCGATATTATAAGCATAATATGGCTAATAATAAGAGTTAGATTGATAATAATAAGAGTAATAAGTATAGTAATTGTCGTTCTATCGATCAAATTTGCATAATATGGTTAATAATATGAGTTAGATTGATAACAGTGAGTGTAATAAGTATAGTAATTGTCGTTCTATCGATCATATAAGCATAATATGGCCAATAATATGAGTTAGATTGATAATAATAAGAGTAATGAGTATAGTAATTGTAGTTCTATCGATCATTTAAGCATAATATGGCTAATAATATGAGTTAGATTGATAATAATAACAATAATAAGTATAGTAATTGGCGTTCTATCGATCATATAAGCATAATATGGCTAATAATATGAGTTAGATTGATAATAATAAGAGTAATAAGTATAGTAATTGTCGTTCTATCGATCATTTAAGCATAATATGGCTAATAATATGAGTTAGATTGATAGTAATAACAGTAATAAGTATAGTAATTGTCGTTCTATCGATCATTTAAGCATAATATGGTTAATAATATGAGTTAGATTGATAATAATAAGAGTAATAAGTATAGTAATTGTCGTTCTATCGATCATATAAGCATAATATGGCTAATAATATGAGTTAGATTGATAATAATAAGAGTAATAAGTATAGTAATTGTCGTTCTATCGATCATTTAAGCATAATATGGCTAATAATATGAGTTAGAATGATAGCAATAACAGTAACAAGAATAGTAATTGTCGTTCTATCGATAATATAAGCATAATATGGCTAATAATATGAGTTAGATTGATAATACTCAGAGTAGTGAGTATAGTAATTCTCGTTCTATCGATAATATAAGCATAATATGGCTAATAATATGAGTTAGATTGATAATACTCAGAGTAGTGAGTATAGTAATTCTCGTTCTATCGATCATATAAGCATAATATGGCTAATAATATGAGTTAGATTGATAATACTAAGAGTAGTGAGTATAGTAATTGTAGTTCTAGAGATCATTTAAGCATAATATGGCTAATAATATGAGTTGGATTGATAATAATAAAAGTAATAAGTATAGTAATTGTCGTTCTATCGATAATATAAGCATAATATGGCTAATAATATGAGTTAGATTGATAATACTAAGAGTAGTGAAATATAGTAATTCTCGTTCTATCGATCATAGAAGCATAATATGGCTAATAATATGAGTTAGATTGATAATAATAAGAGTAATGAGTATAGTAATTGGCGTTCTGTCGATCATATCTGCATAATATGGTTAATAATATGAGTTCGATTGATAATAATAAGAGTAATAAGTATAGTAATTGTAGTTCCATTGCTCATATAAGCATAATATGGCTAATAATATGAGTTAGATTCATAATAATAAGAGTAATAAGTATAGTAATTGTCGTTCTATCGATCATTTATGCATAATATGGCTAATAATATGAGTTAGATTGATAATAATAAGAGTAGTAAGTATAGTAAATGTCGTGCTATCGATCATATTAGCATAATATGGTTAATAATATGAATTAGATTGATAATAATAAGAGTAATAAGTATAGTAATTGTCGTTCTATCGATCATTTAAGCATAATATGGCTAATAATATGAGTTAGATTGATAGTAATAACAGTAATAAGTATAGTAATTGTCGTTTTACCGATAATATAAGCATAATATGGCTAATAATATGAGTTAGATTGATAATACTAAGAGTAGTGAGTATAGTAATTCTCGTTCTATCGATCATAGAAGCATAATATGGCTAATAATATGAGTTAGATTGATAATAATAAGAGTAATGAGTATAGTAATTGTAGTTCTATCGATCATATCTGCATTATATGGTTAATAATATGAGTTAGATTGATAATAATAAGAGTAATAAGTATAGTAATTGTAGTTCTATTGCTCATATAAGCATAATATGGCTAATAATATGAGTTAGATTCATAATAATAAGAGTAATAAGTATAGTAATTGTCGTTCTATCGATCATTTAAGCATAATATGGCTAATAATATGAGATAGATTTATAATAATCAGAGTAATAAGTATAGTAATTGTCGTTCTATCGATCATATAAGCATAATATGGCTAATAATATGAGATAGATTTATAATAATCAGAGTAATAAGTATAGTAATTGTCGTTCTATCGATCATATAAGCATAATATGGCTAATAATATGAGTTAGATTGATAATAGTGAGTGTAATAAGTATAGTAAATGTCGTTCTATCGATCATATAAGCATAATATGGCTAATAATAAGAGTTAGATTGATAATAATAAGAGTAATGAGTATAGTAATTGTAGTTCTTTCGATCATATCTACATAATATGGTTAATAATATGAGTTAGATTCATAATAATAAGAGTAATAAGTATAGTAATTGTCGTTCTATCGATCATATAAGCATAATATGGCTAATAATATGAGTTAGGTTGATAATAATAAGAGTAATAAGTATAGTGATTGTCGTTCTATCGATCAAATTTGCATAATATGGTTAATAATATGAGTTAGATTGATAACGGTGAGTGTAATAAGTATAGTAATTGTCGTTCTATCGATCATATAAGCATAATATGGCCAATAATATGAGTTAGATTGATAATAATAAGAGTAATGAGTATAGTAATTGTAGTTCTATCGATCATTTAAGCATAATATGGCTAATAATATGAGTTAGATTGATAATAATAACAATAATAAGTATAGTAATTGGCGTTCTATCGATCATATAAGCATAATATGGCTAATAATATGAGTTAGATTGATAATAATAAGAGTAATAAGTATAGTAATTGTCGTTCTATCGATCATTTAAGCATAATATGGCTAATAATATGAGTTAGATTGATAGTAATAACAGTAATAAGTATAGTAATTGTCGTTCTATCGATCATTTAAGCATAATATGGTTAATAATATGAGTTAGATTGATAATAATAAGAGTAATAAGTATAGTAATTGTCGTTCTATCGATCAAATTTGCATAATATGGTTAATAATATGAGTTAGATTGATAATAATAAGAGTAATAAGTATAGTAATTGTCGTTCTATCGATCATATAAGCATAATATGGCCAATAATATGAGTTAGATTGATAATAATAAGAGTAATGAGTATAGTAATTGTAGTTCTATCGATCATTTAAGCATAATATGGCTAATAATATGAGTTAGATTGATAATAATAACAATAATAAGTATAGTAATTGGCGTTCTATCGATCATATAAGCATAATATGGCTAATAATATGAGTTAGATTGATAATAATAAGAGTAATAAGTATAGTAATTGTCGTTCTATCGATCATTTAAGCATAATATGGCTAATAATATGAGTTAGATTGATAGTAATAACAGTAATAAGTATAGTAATTGTCGTTCTATCGATCATTTAAGCATAATATGGTTAATAATATGAGTTAGATTGATAATAATAAGAGTAATAAGTATAGTAATTGTCGTTCTATCGATCATATAAGCATAATATGGCTAATAATATGAGTTAGATTGATAATAATAAGAGTAATAAGTATAGTAATTGTCGTTCTATCGATCATTTAAGCATAATATGGCTAATAATATGAGTTAGATTGATAGCAATAACAGTAATAAGAATAGTAATTGTCGTTCTATCGATAATATAAGCATAATATGGCTAATAATATGAGTTAGATTGATAATACTCAGAGTAGTGAGTATAGTAATTCTCGTTCTATCGATAATATAAGCATAATATGGCTAATAATATGAGTTAGATTGATAATACTCAGAGTAGTGAGTATAGTAATTCTCGTTCTATCGATCATATAAGCATAATATGGCTAATAATATGAGTTAGATTGATAATACTAAGAGTAGTGAGTATAGTAATTGTAGTTCTAGAGATCATTTAAGCATAATATGGCTAATAATATGAGTTGGATTGATAATAATAAAAGTAATAAGTATAGTAATTGTCGTTCTATCGATAATATAAGCATAATATGGCTAATAATATGAGTTAGATTCATAATACTAAGAGTAGTGAAATATAGTAATTCTCGTTCTATCGATCATAGAAGCATAATATGGCTAATAATATGAGTTAGATTGATAATAATAAGAGTAATGAGTATAGTAATTGGCGTTCTGTCGATCATATCTGCATAATATGGTTAATAACATGAGTTCGATTGATAATAATAAGAGTAATAAGTATAGTAATTGTAGTTCCATTGCTCATATAAGCATAATATGGCTAATAATATGAGTTAGATTCATAATAATAAGAGTAATAAGTATAGTAATTGTCGTTCTATCGATCATTTATGCATAATATGGCTAATAATATGAGTTAGATTGATAATAATAAGAGTAGTAAGTATAGTAAATGTCGTGCTATCGATCATATTAGCATAATATGGTTAATAATATGAATTAGATTGATAATAATAAGAGTAATAAGTATAGTAATTGTCGTTCTATCGATCATTTAAGCATAATATGGCTAATAATATGAGTTAGATTGATAGTAATAACAGTAATAAGTATAGTAATTGTCGTTTTACCGATAATATAAGCATAATATGGCTAATAATATGAGTTAGATTGATAATACTAAGAGTAGTGAGTATAGTAATCCTCGTTCTATCGATCATAGAAGCATAATATGGCTAATAATATGAGTTAGATTGATAATAATATGAGTAATGAGTATAGTAATTGTAGTTCTATCGATCATATCTGCATTATATGGTTAATAATATGAGTTAGATTGATAATAATAAGAGTAATAAGTATAGTAATTGTAGTTCTATTGCTCATATAAGCATAATATGGCTAATAATATGAGTTAGATTCATAATAATAAGAGTAATAAGTATAGTAATTGTCGTTCTATCGATCATTTAAGCATAATATGACTAATAATATGAGATAGATTTATAATAATCAGAGTAATAAGTATAGTAATTGTCGTTCTATCGATCATATAAGCATAATATGGCTAATAATATGAGTTAGATTGATAATAATAAGAGTAATAAGTATAGTAATTGTCGTTCTATCGATCATATCTGCATAATATGGTTAGTAACATGAGTTAGATTGATAATAGTGAGTGTAATAAGTATAGTAAATGTCGTTCTATCGATCATATAATCATAATATGGGTAATAATATGAGGTAGATTGATAATAATAAGAGTAATGAGTATAGTAATTGTAGTTCTTTCGATCATATCTGCATAATATGGTTAATAATATGAGTTAGATTCATAATAATAAGAGTAATAAGTATAGTAATTGTCGTTCTATCGATCATATAAGCATAATATGGCTAATAATATGAGTTAGGTTGATAATAACAGGAGTAACAAGTATAGTAATTGTCGTTCTATCGATCATTTAAGCATAATATGGCTAATAATATGGGTTAGATTGATAATAATAAGAGTAATGATTATAGTAATTGTAGTTCTATCGATCATTTAAGTATAATATGCTAATAATATGAGTTAGATTGATAATAATAACAGTAATAAGAATAGTCATTGGCGTTCTATCGATATTATAAGCATAATATGGCTAATAATAAGAGTTAGATTGATAATAATAAGAGTAATGAGTATAGTAATTGTAGTTCTATCGATCATATCTGCATAATATGGTTAATAATATGAGTTAGATTCATAATAATAAGAGTAATAAGTATAGTAATTGTCGTTCTATCGATCATATAAGCATAATATGGCTAATAATATGAGTTAGGTTGATAATAATAAGAGTAATAAGTATTGTGATTGTCGTTCTATCGATCAAATTTGCATAATATGGTTAATAATATGAGTTAGATTGATAACAGTGAGTGTAATAAGTATAGTAATTGTCGTTCTGTCGATCATATTAGCATAATATGGCTAATAATATGGGTTAGATTGATAATAATAAGAGTAATGAGTATAGTAATTGTAGTTCTATCGATCATTTAAGCATAATATGGCTAATAATATGAGTTAGATTGATAATAATAACAGTAATAAGTATAGTAATTGTCGTTCTATCGATAATATAAGCATAATATGGCTAATAATATGAGTTAGATTGATAGTAATAAGAGTAATAAGTATAGTAATTGTAGTTCTATCGATCATATCTGCATAATATGGTTAATAATATGAGTTAGATTCACAATAATAAGAGTAATAAGTATAGTAATTGTCGTTCTATCGATCATATAAGCATAATATGGTTAATAATATGAGTTAGATTGATAATAATAAGAGTAATAAGTACAGTAATTGCCGTTCTATCGATCATTTAAGCATAATATGGCTAATAATATGAGTTAGATTGATAATAATAAGAGTAGTAAGTATAGTAAATGTCGTGCTATCGATCATATCTGCATAATATGGTTAATAACATGAGTTAGATTGATAATAGTGAATGTAATAAGTATAGTAAATGTCGTTCTATCGATCATATAATCATAATATGGGTAATAATATGAGTTAGATTGATGATAATAAGAGTAATTAGTATAGTAAATGTCGTGCTATCGATCATATCTGCATAATATGGTTAATAATATGAGTTAGATTGATAATAGTGAGTGTAATAAGTATAGTAAATGTCGTTCTATCGATCATATAACCATAATATGGCTAATAATAAGAGTTAGATTGATAATAATAAGAGTAATGAGTATAGTAATTGTAGTTCTTTCGATCATATCTGCATAATATGGTTAATAATATGAGTTAGATTCATAATAATAAGAGTAATAAGTATAGTAATTGTCGTTCTATCGATCATATAAGCATAATATGGCTAATAATATGAGTTAGGTTGATAATAATAAGAGTAATAAGTATAGTGATTGTCGTTCTATCGATCAAATTTGCATAATATGGTTAATAATATGAGTTAGATTGATAACAGTGAGTGTAATAAGTATAGTAATTGTCGTTCTGTCGACCATATTAGCATAATATGGCTAATAATATGGGTTAGATTGATAATAATAAGAGTAATGAGTATAGTAATTGTAGTTCTATCGATCATTTAAGCATAATATGGCTAATAATATGAGTTAGATTGATAATAATAACAGTAATAAGTATAGTAATTGTCGTTCTATCGATATTATAAGCATAATATGGCTAATAATATGAGTTAGATTGATAGTAATAAGAGTAATAAGTATAGTAATTGTAGTTCTATCGATCATATCTGCATAATATGGTTAATAATATGAGTTAGATTCACAATAATAAGAGTAATAAGTATAGTAATTGTCGTTCTATCGATCATATAAGCATAATATGGTTAATAATATGAGTTAGATTGATAATAATAAGAGTAATAAGTACAGTAATTGCCGTTCTATCGATCATTTAAGCATAATATGGCTAATAATATGAGTTAGATTGATAATAATAAGAGTAGTAAGTATAGTAAATGTCGTGCTATCGATCATATCTGCATTATATGGTTAATAATATGAGTTAGATTGATAATAGTAAGAGTAATGTGTATAGTAAATGTCGTGCTATCGATCATATCTGCATAATATGGTTAATAATATGAGTTAGATTGATAATAGTAAGAGTAATGTGTATAGTAAATGTCGTGCTATCGATCATATCTGCACAATATGGTTAATAATATGAGTTAGATTGATAACAGTGAGTGTAATAAGTATAGTAATTGTCGTTCTACCGATCATATTAGCATAATATGGTTAATAATATGAATTAGATTGATAATAATAAGAGTAATAAGTATAGTATTTGTCGTTCTATCGATCATATAAGCATAATATGGCTAATAATATGAGATAGATTTATAATAATTAGAGTAATAAGTATAGTAATTGTCGTTCTATCGATCATATAAGCATAATATGGCTAATAATATGAGTTAGATTGATAATAATAAGAGTAATAAGTATAGTAATTGTCGTTCTATCGATCATATCTGCATAATATGGTTAATAACATGAGTTAGATTGATAATAGTGAGTGTAATAAGTATAGTAAATGTCGTTCTATCGATCATATAGTCATAATATGGGTAATAATATGAGTTAGATTGATGATAATAAGAGTAATTAGTATAGTAAATGTCGTGCTATCGATCATATCTGCATAATATGGTTAATAATATGAGTTAGATTGATAATAGTGAGTGTAATAAGTATAGTAAATGTCGTTCTATCGATCATTTAAGCATAATATGGCTAATAATAAGAGTTAGATTGATAATAATAAGAGTAATGAGTATAGTAATTGTAGTTCTTTCGATCATATCTGCATAATATGGTTAATAATATGAGTTAGATTCATAATAATAAGAGTAATAAGTATAGTAATTGTCGTTCTATCGATCATATAAGCATAATGTGGCTAATAATATGAGTTAGGTTGATAATAATAAGAGTAATAAGTATAGTGATTGTCGTTCTATCGATTAAATTTGCATAATATGGTTAATAATATGAGTTAGATTGATAACAGTGAGTGTAATAAGTATAGTAATTGTCGTTCTATCGATCATATAAGCATAATATGGCCAATAATATGAGTTAGATTGATAATAATAAGAGTAATGAGTATAGTAATTGTAGTTCTATCGATCATATCTGCATAATATGGTTAATAATATGAGTTAGATTCAAAATAATAAGAGTAATAAGTATAGTAATTGTCGTTCTATCGATCATATAAGCATAATATGGCTAATAATATGAGTTAGATTGATAATAACAGGAGTAACAAGTATAGTAATTGTCGTTCTATCGATCATATAAGCATAATATGGCTAATAATATGAGTTAGATTGATAATACTCAGAGTAGTGAGTATAGTAATTCTCGCTCTATCGATCATATAAGCATAATATGGCTAATAATATGAGTTAGATTTATAGTAATAACAGTAATAAGTATAGTAATTGTCGTTCTATCGATAATGTAAGGATAATATGGCTAATAATATGAGTTAGATTGATAATACTAAGAGTAGTGAGTATAGTAATTCTCGTTCTATCGATCATATAAGCATAATATGGCTAATAATATGAGTTAGGTTGATAATAATAAGAGTAATAAGTATAGTGATTGTCGTTCTATCGATCAAATTTGCATAATATGGTTAATAATATGAGTTAGATTGATAATAATAAGAGTAATAAGTATAGTAATTGTCGTTCTATCGATCATATCTGCATAATATGGTTAATAACATGAGTTAGATTGATAATAGTGAGTGTAATAAGTATAGTAAATGTCGTTCTATCGATCATATAGTCATAATATGGGTAATAATATGAGTTAGATTGATGATAATAAGAGTAATTAGTATAGTAAATGTCGTGCTATCGATCATATCTGCATAATATGGTTAATAATATGAGTTAGATTGATAATAGTGAGTGTAATAAGTATAGTAAATGTCGTTCTATCGATCATTTAAGCATAATATGGCTAATAATAAGAGTTAGATTGATAATAATAAGAGTAATGAGTATAGTAATTGTAGTTCCTTCGATCATATCTGCATAATATGGTTAATAATATGAGTTAGATTCATAATAATAAGAGTAATAAGTATAGTAATTGTCGTTCTATCGATCATATAAGCATAATGTGGCTAATAATATGAGTTAGGTTGATAATAATAAGAGTAATAAGTATAGTGATTGTCGTTCTATCGATTAAATTTGCATAATATGGTTAATAATATGAGTTAGATTGATAACAGTGAGTGTAATAAGTATAGTAATTGTCGTTCTATCGATCATATAAGCATAATATGGCCAATAATATGAGTTAGATTGATAATAATAAGAGTAATGAGTATAGTAATTGTAGTTCTATCGATCATTTAAGCATAATATGGCTAATAATATGAGTTAGATTGATAATAATAACAATAATAAGTATAGTAATTGGCGTTCTATCGATCATATAAGCATAATATGGCTAATAATATGAGTTAGATTGATAATAATAAAAGTAATAAGTATAGTAATTGTCGTTCTATCGATCATTTAAGCATAATATGGCTAATAATATGAGTTAGATTGATAGTAATAACAGTAATAAGTATAGTAATTGTCGTTCTATCGATCATTTAAGCATAATATGGTTAATAATATGAGTTAGATTGATAATAATAAGAGTAATAAGTATAGTAATTGTCGTTCTATCGATCATATAAGCATAATATGGCTAATAATATGAGTTAGATTGATAATAATAAGAGTAATAAGTATAGTAATTGTCGTTCTATCGATCATTTAAGCATCATATGGCTAATAATATGAGTTAGATTGATAATAATAAGAGTAATAAGTATAGTAATTGTCGTTCTATCGATATTATAAGCATAATATGGCTTATAATAAGAGTTAGATTGATAATAATAAGAGTAATAAGTATAGTAATTGTCGTTCTATCGATCATATCTGCATAATATGGTTAATAACATGAGTTAGATTGATAATAGTGAGTGTAATAAGTATAGTAATTGTCGTTCTATCGATCATATAAGCATAATATGGCCAATAATATGAGTTAGATTGATAATAATAAGAGTAATGAGTATAGTAATTGTAGTTCTATCGATCATTTAAGCATAATATGGCTAATAATATGAGTTAGATTGATAATACTCAGAGTAGTGAGTATAGTAATTCTCGTTCTATCGATCATATAAGCATAATATGGCTAATAATATGAGTTAGATTGATAATACTAAGAGTAGTGAGTATAGTAATTGTAGTTCTAGAGATCATTTAAGCATATTATGGCTAATAATATGAGTTGGATTGATAATAATAAAAGTAATAAGTATAGTAATTGTCGTTCTATCGATAATATAAGCATAATATGGCTAATAATATGAGTTAGATTGATAATACTAAGAGTAGTGAAATATAGTAATTCTCGTTCTATCGATCATAGAAGCATAATATGGCTAATAATATGAGTTAGATTGATAATAATAAGAGTAATGAGTATAGTAATTGGCGTTCTGTCGATCATATCTGCATAATATGGTTAATAATATGAGTTCGATTGATAATAATAAGAGTAATAAGTATAGTAATTGTAGTTCCATTGCTCATATAAGCATAATATGGCTAATAATATGAGTTAGATTCATAATAATAAGAGTAATAAGTATAGTAATTGTCGTTCTATCGATCATTTATGCATTATATGGCTAATAATATGAGTTAGATTGATAATAATAAGAGTAGTAAGTATAGTAAATGTCGTGCTTTCGATCATATCTGCATAATATGGTTAATAATATGAGTTAGATTGATAATAGTAAGCGTAATGTGTATAGTAAATGTCGTGCTATCGGTCATATCTGCATAATATGGTTAATAATATGAGTTAGATTGATAATAGTAAGAGTAATGTGTATAGTAAATGTCGTGCTATCGATCATATCTGCACAATATGGTTAATAATATGAGTTAGATTGATAACAGTGAGTGTAATAAGTATAGTAATTGTCGTTCTATCGATCATATTAGCATAATATGGTTAATAATATGAATTAGATTGATAATAATAAGAGTAATAAGTATAGTAATTGTCGTTCTATCGATCATTTAAGCATAATATGGCTAATAATATGAGTTAGATTGATAGTAATAACAGTAATAAGTATAGTAATTGTCGTTTTACCGATAATATAAGCATAATATGGCTAATAATATGAGTTAGATTGATAATACTAAGAGTAGTGAAATATAGTAATTCTCGTTCTATCGATCATAGAAGCATAATATGGCTAATAATATGAGTTAGATTGATAATAATAAGAGTAATGAGTATAGTAATTGGCGTTCTGTCGATCATATCTGCATAATATGGTTAATAATATGAGTTCGATTGATAATAATAAGAGTAATAAGTATAGTAATTGTAGTTCCATTGCTCATATAAGCATAATATGGCTAATAATATGAGTTAGATTCATAATAATAAGAGTAATAGGTATAGTAATTGTCGTTCTATCGATCATTTATTCATAATATGGCTAATAATATGAGTTAGATTGATAATACTCAGAGTAGTGAGTATAGTAATTCTCGCTCTATCGATCATATAAGCATAATATGGCTAATAATATGAGTTAGATTTATAGTAATAACAGTAATAAGTATAGTAATTGTCGTTCTATCGATAATGTAAGGATAATATGGCTAATAATATGAGTTAGATTGATAATACTAAGAGTAGTGAGTATAGTAATTCTCGTTCTATCGATCATATAAGCATAATATGGCTAATAATATGAGTTAGGTTGATAATAATAAGAGTAATAAGTATAGTGATTGTCGTTCTATCGATCAAATTTGCATAATATGGTTAATAATATGAGTTAGATTGATAATAATAAGAGTAATAAGTATAGTAATTGTCGTTCTATCGATCATATCTGCATAATATGGTTAATAACATGAGTTAGATTGATAATAGTGAGTGTAATAAGTATAGTAAATGTCGTTCTATCGATCATATAGTCATAATATGGGTAATAATATGAGTTAGATTGATGATAATAAGAGTAATTAGTATAGTAAATGTCGTGCTATCGATCATATCTGCATAATATGGTTAATAATATGAGTTAGATTGATAATAGTGAGTGTAATAAGTATAGTAAATGTCGTTCTATCGATCATTTAAGCATAATATGGCTAATAATAAGAGTTAGATTGATAATAATAAGAGTAATGAGTATAGTAATTGTAGTTCCTTCGATCATATCTGCATAATATGGTTAATAATATGAGTTAGATTCATAATAATAAGAGTAATAAGTATAGTAATTGTCGTTCTATCGATCATATAAGCATAATGTGGCTAATAATATGAGTTAGGTTGATAATAATAAGAGTAATAAGTATAGTGATTGTCGTTCTATCGATTAAATTTGCATAATATGGTTAATAATATGAGTTAGATTGATAACAGTGAGTGTAATAAGTATAGTAATTGTCGTTCTATCGATCACATAAGCATAATATGGCCAATAATGTGAGTTAGATTGATAATAATAAGAGTAATGAGTATAGTAATTGTAGTTCTATCGATCATATCTGCATAATATGGTTAATAATATGAGTTAGATTCAAAATAATAAGAGTAATAAGTATAGTAATTGTCGTTCTATCGATCATATAAGCATAATATGGCTAATAATATGAGTTAGATTGATAATAACAGGAGTAACAAGTATAGTAATTGTCGTTCTATCGATCATATAAGCATAATATGGCTAATAATATGAGTTAGATTGATAATACTCAGAGTAGTGAGTATAGTAATTCTCGCTCTATCGATCATATAAGCATAATATGGCTAATAATATGAGTTAGATTTATAGTAATAACAGTAATAAGTATAGTAATTGTCGTTCTATCGATAATGTAAGGATAATATGGCTAATAATATGAGTTAGATTGATAATACTAAGAGTAGTGAGTATAGTAATTCTCGTTCTATCGATCATATAAGCATAATATGGCTAATAATATGAGTTAGGTTGATAATAATAAGAGTAATAAGTATAGTGATTGTCGTTCTATCGATCAAATTTGCATAATATGGTTAATAATATGAGTTAGATTGATAACAGTGAGTGTAATAAGTATAGTAATTGTCGTTCTATCGATCATATAAGCATAATATGGCCAATAATATGAGTTAGATTGATAATAATAAGAGTAATGAGTATAGTAATTGTAGTTCTATCGATCATTTAAGCATAATATGGCTAATAATATGAGTTAGATTGATAATAATAACAATAATAAGTATAGTAATTGGCGTTCTATCGATCATATAAGCATAATATGGCTAATAATATGAGTTAGATTGATAATAATAAAAGTAATAAGTATAGTAATTGTCGTTCTATCGATCATTTAAGCATAATATGGCTAATAATATGAGTTAGATTGATAGTAATAACAGTAATAAGTATAGTAATTGTCGTTCTATCGATCATTTAAGCATAATATGGTTAATAATATGAGTTAGATTGATAATAATAAGAGTAATAAGTATAGTAATTGTCGTTCTATCGATCATATAAGCATAATATGGCTAATAATATGAGTTAGATTGATAATAATAAGAGTAATAAGTATAGTAATTGTCGTTCTATCGATCATTTAAGCATCATATGGCTAATAATATGAGTTAGATTGATAATAATAAGAGTAATAAGTATAGTAATTGTCGTTCTATCGATATATAAGCATAATATGGCTTATAATAAGAGTTAGATTGATAATAATAAGAGTAATAAGTATAGTAACTGTCGTTCTATCGATCATATCTGCATAATATGGTTAATAACATGAGTTAGATTGATAATAGTGAGTGTAATAAGTATAGTAATTGTCGTTCTATCGATCATATAAGCATAATATGGCCAATAATATGAGTTAGATTGATAATAATAAGAGTAATGAGTATAGTAATTGTAGTTCTATCGATCATTTAAGCATAATATGGCTAATAATATGAGTTAGATTGATAATACTCAGAGTAGTGAGTATAGTAATTCTCGTTCTATCGATCATATAAGCATAATATGGCTAATAATATGAGTTAGATTGATAGTAATAACAGTAATAAGTATAGTAAATGTCGTTCTATCGATCATATAAGCATAATATGGCTAATAATAAGAGTTAGATTGATAATAATAAGAGTAATGAGTATAGTAATTGTAGTTCTTTCGATCATATCTACATAATATGGTTAATAATATGAGTTAGATTCATAATAATAAGAGTAATAAGTATAGTAATTGTCGTTCTATCGATCATATAAGCATAATATGGCTAATAATATGAGTTAGGTTGATAATAATAAGAGTAATAAGTATAGTGATTGTCGTTCTATCGATCAAATTTGCATAATATGGTTAATAATATGAGTTAGATTGATAACAGTGAGTGTAATAAGTATAGTAATTGTCGTTCTATCGATCATATAAGCATAATATGGCCAATAATATGAGTTAGATTGATAATAATAAGAGTAATGAGTATAGTAATTGTAGTTCTATCGATCATTTAAGCATAATATGGCTAATAATATGAGTTAGATTGATAATAATAACAATAATAAGTATAGTAATTGGCGTTCTATCGATCATATAAGCATAATATGGCTAATAATATGAGTTAGATTGATAATAATAAGAGTAATAAGTATAGTAGTTGTCGTTCTATCGATCATTTAAGCATAATATGGCTAATAATATGAGTTAGATTGATAGTAATAACAGTAATAAGTATAGTAATTGTCGTTCTATCGATCATTTAAGCATAATATGGTTAATAATATGAGTTAGATTGATAATAATAAGAGTAATAAGTATAGTAATTGTCGTTCTATCGATCATATAAGCATAATATGGCTAATAATATGAGTTAGATTGATAATAATAAGAGTAATAAGTATAGTAATTGTCGTTCTATCGATCATTTAAGCATAATATGGCTAATAATATGAGTTAGATTGATAGCAATAACAGTAATAAGTATAGTAATTGTCGTTCTATCGATAATATAAGCATAATATGGCTAATAATATGAGTTAGATTGATAATACTCAGTGTAGTGAGTATAGTAATTCTCGTTCTATCGATAATATAAGCATAATATGGCTAATAATATGAGTTAGATTGATAATACTCAGAGTAGTGAGTATAGTAATTCTCGTTCTATCGATCATATAAGCATAATATGGCTAATAATATGAGTTAGATTGATAATAATAAGAGTAATGAGTATAGTAATTGGCGTTCTGTCGATCATATCTGCATAATATGGTTAATAATATGAGTTCGATTGATAATAATAAGAGTAATAAGTATAGTAATTGTAGTTCCATTGCTCATATAAGCATAATATGGCTAATAATATGAGTTAGATTCATAATAATAAGAGTAATAAGTATAGTAATTGTCGTTCTATCGATCATTTATGCATAATATGGCTAATAATATGAGTTAGATTGATAATAATAAGAGTAGTAAGTATAGTAAATGTCGTGCTATCGATCATATCTGCATAATATGGTTAATAATATGATTTAGATTGATAATAGTAAGCGTAATGTGTATAGTAAATGTCGTGCTATCGATCATATCTGCATAATATGGTTAATAATATGAGTTAGATTGATAATAGTAAGAGTAATGTGTATAGTAAATGTCGTGCTATCGATCATATCTGCACAATATGGTTAATAATATGAGTTAGATTGATAACAGTGAGTGTAATAAGTATAGTAATTGTCGTTCTATCGATCATATAAGCATAATATGGCCAATAATATGAGTTAGATTGATAATAATAAGAGTAATGAGTATAGTAATTGTAGTTCTATCGATTATATCTGCATAATATGGTTAATAATATGAGTTAGATTCAAAATAATAAGAGTAATAAGTATAGTAATTGTCGTTCTATCGATCATATAAGCATAATATGGCTAATAATATGAGTTAGATTGATAATAATAGGAGTAACAAGTATAGTAATTGTCGCTCTATCGATCATTTAAGCATAATATGGCTAATAATATGAGTTAGATTGATAGTAATAACAGTAATAAGTATAGTAATTGTCGTTCTATCGATAATATAAGCATAGTATGGCTAATAATATGAGTTAGATTGATAATACTAAGAGTAGTGAGTATAGTAATTCTCGCTCTATCGATCATATAAGCATAATATGGCTAATAATATGGGTTAGATTGATAATAATAAGAGTAATGAGTATAGTAATTGTAGTTCTATCGATCATTTAAGCATAATATGGCTAATAATATGAGTTAGATTGATAATAATAACAGTAATAAGTATAGTAATTGGCGTTCTATCGATCATATAAGCATAATATGGCTAATAATATGAGTTAGATTGATAATAATAAGAGTAATAAGTATAGTAATTGTCGTTCTATCGATCATTTAAGCATAATATGGCTAATAATATGAGTTAGATTTATAGTAATAACAGTAATAAGTATAGTAATTGTCGTTCTATCGATAATGTAAGGATAATATGGCTAATAATATGAGTTAGATTGATAATACTAAGTGTAGTGAGTATAGTAATTCTCGTTCTATCGATCATATAAGCATAATATGGCTAATAATATGGGTTAGATTGATAATAATAAGAGTAATGAGTATAGTAATTGTAGTTCTATCGATCATTTAAGCATAATATGGCTAACAATATGAGTTATATTGATAATAATAACAGTAATAAGTATAGTAATTGGCGTTCTATCGATATTATAAGCATAATATGGCTAATAATAAGAGTTAGATTGATAATAATAAGAGTAATAAGTATAGTGATTGTCGTTCTATCGATCAAATTTGCATAATATGGTTAATAATATGAGTTAGATTGATAACAGTGAGTGTAATAAGTATAGTAATTGTCGTTCTGTCGATCATATTAGCATAATATGGCTAATAATATGGGTTAGATTGATAATAATAAGAGTAATGAGTATATTAATTGTAGTTCTATCGATCATTTAAGCATAATATGGCTAATAATATGAGTTAGATTGATAATAATAACAGTAATAAGTATAGTAATTGTCGTTCCATCGATATTATAAGCATAATATGGCTAATAATAAGAGTTAGATTGATAATAATAAGAGTAATAAGTATAGTGATTGTCGTTCTATCGATCAAATTTGCATAATATGGTTAATAATATGAGTTAGATTGATAACAGTGAGTGTAATAAGTATAGTAATTGTCGTTCTGTCGATCATATTAGCATAATATGGCTAATAATATGGGTTAGATTGATAATAATAAGAGTAATGAGTATAGTAATTGTAGTTCTATCGATCATTTAAGCATAATATGGCTAATAATATGAGTTAGATTGATAATAATAACAGTAATAAGTATAGTAATTGTCGTTCCATCGATATTATAAGCATAATATGGCTAATAATAAGAGTTAGATTGATAATATTAAGAGTAGTGAGTATAGTAATTCTCGTTCTATCGATCATATAAGCATAATATGGCTAATAATATGAGTTAGATTGATAGTAATAAGAGTAATAAGTATAATAATTGTAGTTCTATCGATCATATCTGCATAATATGGTTAATAATATGAGTTAGATTCACAATAATAAGAGTAATAAGTATAGTAATTGTCGTTCTATCGATCATATAAGCATAATATGGTTAATAATATGAGTTAGATTGATAATAATAAGATTAATAAGTTCAGTAATTGCCGTTCTATCGATCATTTAAGCATAATATGGCTAATAATATGAGTTAGATTGATAATAATAAGAGTAGTAAGTATAGTAAATGTCGTGCTATCGATCATATCTGCATTATATGGTTAATAATATGAGTTAGATTGATAATAGTAAGAGTAATGTGTATAGTAAATGTCGTGCTATCGATCATATCTGCACAATATGGTTAATAATATGTGTTAGATTGATAACAGTGAGTGTAATAAGTATAGTAATTGTCGTTCTACCGATCATATTAGCATAATATGGTTAATAATATGAATTAGATTGATAATAATAAGAGTAATAAGTATAGTATTTGTCGTTCTATCGATCATATAAGCATAATATGGCTAATAATATGAGATGGATTTATAATAATAAGAGTAATAAGTATAGTAATTGTCGTTCTATCGATCATATAAGCATAATATGGCTAATAATATGAGTTAGATTGATAATAATAAGAGTAATAAGTATAGTAATTGTCGTTCTATCGATCATATCTGCATAATATGGTTAATAACATGAGTTAGATTGATAATAGTGAGTGTAATAAGTATAGTAAATGTCGTTCTATCGATCATATAATCATAATATGGGTAATAATATGAGTTAGATTGATGATAATAAGAGTAATTAGTATAGTAAATGTCGTGCTATCGATCATATCTGCATAATATGGTTAATAATATGAGTTAGATTGATAATAGTGAGTGTAATAAGTATAGTAAATGTCGTTCTATCGATCATTTAAGCATAATATGGCTAATAATAAGAGTTAGATTGATAATAATAAGAGTAATGAGTATAGTAATTGTAGTTTTTTCGATCATATATGCATAATATGGTTAATAATATGAGTTAGATTCATAATAATAAGAGTAATAAGTATAGTAATTGTCGTTCTATCGATCATATAAGCATAATATGGCTAATAATAGAGTTAGGTGATAATAATAAGAGTAATAAGTATAGTGATTGTCGTTCTATCGATTAAAATTTGCATAATATGGTTAATAATATGAGTTGGATTGATAACAGTGAGTGTAATAAGTATAGTAATTGTCGTTCTACTCGAGTCATATAAGCATAATATGGCCAATAATATGAGTTAGTATTGATAATAATAAGAGTAATGAGTATAGTAATTGTAGTTCTATCGATCATATCTGCATAATATGGTTTAATAATATGAGTTAGATTCAAAATAATAAGAGTAATAAGTATAGTAATTGTCGTTCCATCGATCATATAAGCATAATATGGCTAATAATATGAGTTAGATTGATAATAACAGGAGTAACAAGTATAGTAATTGTCGTTCTATCGATCATTTAAGCATAATATGGCTAATAATATGAGTTAGATTGATAATACTCAGAGTAGTGAGTATAGTAATTCTCGTTCTATCGATTATATAAGCATAATATGGCTAACAATATGAGTTAGATTTATAGTAATAACAGTAATAAGTATAGTAATTGTCGTTCTATCGATAATGTAAGGATAATATGGCTAATAATATGAGTTAGATTGATAATACTAGGAGTAGTGAGTATAGTAATTCTCGTTCTATCGATCATATAAGCATAATATGGCTAATAATATGGGTTAGATTGATAATAATAAGAGTAATGAGTATAGTAATTGTAGTTCTATCGATCATTTAAGCATAATATGGCTAACAATATGAGTTAGATTGATAATAATAACAGTAATAAGTATAGTAATTGTCGTTCTATCGATATTATAAGCATAATATGGCTAATAATATGAGTTAGATTGATAATAATAAGAGTAATAAGTATAGTAATTGTCGTTCTATCGATATTATAAGCATAATATGGCTAATAATAAGAGTTAGATTGATAATAATAAGAGTAATAAGTATAGTAATTGTCGTTCTATCGATCATATCTGCATAATATGGTTAATAACATGAGTTAGATTGATAATAGTGAGTCGTAATAAGTATAGTAAATGTCGTTCTATCGATCATATAATCATAATATGGGTAATAATATGAGGTAGATTGATGATAATAAGAGTAATAAGTATAGTAAATGTCGTGCTATCGATCATATCTGCATAATATGGTTAATAATATGAGTTAGATTGATAATAGTGAGTGTAATAAGTATAGTAAATGTCGTTCTATCGATCATATAAGCATAATATGGCTAATAATAAGAGTTAGATTGATAATAATAAGAGTAATGAGTATAGTAATTGTAGTTTTTTCGATCATATATGCATAATATGGTTAATAATATGAGTTAGATTCATAATAATAAGAGTAATAAGTATAGTAATTGTCGTTCTATCGATCATATAAGCATAATATGGGTAATTAATATGAGTTAGGTTGATAATAATAAGAGTAATAAGTATAGTGATTGTCGTTCTATCGATTTAAATTTGCATAATATGGTTAATAATATGAGTTAGATTGATAACAGTGAGTGTAATAAGTATAGTAATTGTCGTTCTATCGATCATATAAGCATAATATGGCCAATAATATGAGTTAGATTGATAATAATAAGAGTAATGAGTATAGTAATTGTAGTTCTATCGATCATATCTGCATAATATGGTTAATAATATGAGTTAGATTCAAAATAATAAGAGTAATAAGTATAGTAATTGTCGTTCCATCGATCATATAAGCATAATATGGCTAATAATATGAGTTAGATTGATAATAACAGGAGTAATAAGTATAGTAATTGTCGTTCTATCGATCATTTAAGCATAATATGGCTAATAATATGAGTTAGATTGATAATACTCAGAGTAGTGAGTATAGTAATTCTCGTTCTATCGATAATATAAGCATAATATGGCTAATAATATGAGTTAGATTGATAATACTCAGAGTAGTGAGTATAGTAATTCTCGTTCTATCGATCATATAAGCATAATATGGGCTAATAATATGAGTTAGATTGATAATACCAAGAGTAGTGAGTATAGTAATTGTAGTTCTAGAGATCATTTAAGCATAATATGGCTAATAATATGAGTTGGATTGATAATAATAAAAGTAATAAGTATAGTAATTGTCGTTCTATCGATAATATAAGCATAATATGGCTAATAATATGAGTTAGATTGATAATACTAAGAGTAGTGAAATATAGTAATTCTCGTTCTATCGATCATAGAAGCATAATATGGCTAATAATATGAGTTAGATTGATAATAATAAGAGTAATGAGTATAGTAATTGGCGTTCTGTCGATCATATCTGCATAATATGGTTAATAATATGAGTTCGATTGATAATAATAAGAGTAATAAGTATAGTAATTGTAGTTCCATTGCTCATATAAGCATAATATGGCTAATAATATGAGTTAGATTCATAATAATAAGAGTAATAAGTATAGTAATTGTCGTTCTATCGATCATTTATGCATAATATGGCTAATAATATGAGTTAGATTGATAATAATAAGAGTAGTAAGTATAGTAAATGTCGTGCTATCGATCATATCTGCATAATATGGTTAATAATATGATTTAGATTGATAATAGTAAGCGTAATGTGTATAGTAAATGTCGTGCTATCGATCATATCTGCATAATATGGTTAATAATATGAGTTAGATTGATAATAGTAAGAGTAATGTGTATAGTAAATGTCGTGCTATCGATCATATCTGCACAATATGGTTAATAATATGAGTTAGATTGATAACAGTGAGTGTAATAAGTATAGTAATTGTCGTTCTATCGATCATATAAGCATAATATGGCCAATAATATGAGTTAGATTGATAATAATAAGAGTAATGAGTATAGTAATTGTAGTTCTATCGATTATATCTGCATAATATGGTTAATAATATGAGTTAGATTCAAAATAATAAGAGTAATAAGTATAGTAATTGTCGTTCTATCGATCATATAAGCATAATATGGCTAATAATATGAGTTAGATTGATAATAATAGGAGTAACAAGTATAGTAATTGTCGCTCTATCGATCATTTAAGCATAATATGGCTAATAATATGAGTTAGATTGATAGTAATAACAGTAATAAGTATAGTAATTGTCGTTCTATCGATAATATAAGCATAGTATGGCTAATAATATGAGTTAGATTGATAATACTAAGAGTAGTGAGTATAGTAATTCTCGCTCTATCGATCATATAAGCATAATATGGCTAATAATATGGGTTAGATTGATAATAATAAGAGTAATGAGTATAGTAATTGTAGTTCTATCGATCATTTAAGCATAATATGGCTAATAATATGAGTTAGATTGATAATAATAACAGTAATAAGTATAGTAATTGGCGTTCTATCGATCATATAAGCATAATATGGCTAATAATATGAGATGGATTTATAATAATAAGAGTAATAAGTATAGTAATTGTCGTTCTATCGATCATATAAGCATAATATGGCTAATAATATGAGTTAGATTGATAATAATAAGAGTAATAAGTATAGTAATTGTCGTTCTATCGATCATATCTGCATAATATGGTTAATAACATGAGTTAGATTGATAATAGTGAGTGTAATAAGTATAGTAAATGTCGTTCTATCGATCATATAATCATAATATGGGTAATAATATGAGTTAGATTGATGATAATAAGAGTAATTAGTATAGTAAATGTCGTGCTATCGATCATATCTGCATAATATGGTTAATAATATGAGTTAGATTGATAATAGTGAGTGTAATAAGTATAGTAAATGTCGTTCTATCGATCATTTAAGCATAATATGGCTAATAATAAGAGTTAGATTGATAATAATAAGAGTAATGAGTATAGTAATTGTAGTTTTTTCGATCATATATGCATAATATGGTTAATAATATGAGTTAGATTCATAATAATAAGAGTAATAAGTATAGTAATTGTCGTTCTATCGATCATATAAGCATAATATGGCTAATAATATGAGTTAGGTTGATAATAATAAGAGTAATAAGTATAGTGATTGTCGTTCTATCGATTAAATTTGCATAATATGGTTAATAATATGAGTTGGATTGATAACAGTGAGTGTAATAAGTATAGTAATTGTCGTTCTATCGATCATATAAGCATAATATGGCCAATAATATGAGTTAGATTGATAATAATAAGAGTAATGAGTATAGTAATTGTAGTTCTATCGATCATATCTGCATAATATGGTTAATAATATGAGTTAGATTCAAAATAATAAGAGTAATAAGTATAGTAATTGTCGTTCCATCGATCATATAAGCATAATATGGCTAATAATATGAGTTAGATTGATAATAACAGGAGTAACAAGTATAGTAATTGTCGTTCTATCGATCATTTAAGCATAATATGGCTAATAATATGAGTTAGATTGATAATACTCAGAGTAGTGAGTATAGTAATTCTCGTTCTATCGATTATATAAGCATAATATGGCTAACAATATGAGTTAGATTTATAGTAATAACAGTAATAAGTATAGTAATTGTCGTTCTATCGATAATGTAAGGATAATATGGCTAATAATATGAGTTAGATTGATAATACTAGGAGTAGTGAGTATAGTAATTCTCGTTCTATCGATCATATAAGCATAATATGGCTAATAATATGGGTTAGATTGATAATAATAAGAGTAATGAGTATAGTAATTGTAGTTCTATCGATCATTTAAGCATAATATGGCTAACAATATGAGTTAGATTGATAATAATAACAGTAATAAGTATAGTAATTGTCGTTCTATCGATATTATAAGCATAATATGGCTAATAATATGAGTTAGATTGATAATAATAAGAGTAATAAGTATAGTAATTGTCGTTCTATCGATATTATAAGCATAATATGGCTAATAATAAGAGTTAGATTGATAATAATAAGAGTAATAAGTATAGTAATTGTCGTTCTATCGATCATATCTGCATAATATGGTTAATAACATGAGTTAGATTGATAATAGTGAGTGTAATAAGTATAGTAAATGTCGTTCTATCGATCATATAATCATAATATGGGTAATAATATGAGGTAGATTGATGATAATAAGAGTAATAAGTATAGTAAATGTCGTGCTATCGATCATATCTGCATAATATGGTTAATAATATGAGTTAGATTGATAATAGTGAGTGTAATAAGTATAGTAAATGTCGTTCTATCGATCATATAAGCATAATATGGCTAATAATAAGAGTTAGATTGATAATAATAAGAGTAATGAGTATAGTAATTGTAGTTTTTTCGATCATATATGCATAATATGGTTAATAATATGAGTTAGATTCATAATAATAAGAGTAATAAGTATAGTAATTGTCGTTCTATCGATCATATAAGCATAATATGGCTAATAATATGAGTTAGGTTGATAATAATAAGAGTAATAAGTATAGTGATTGTCGTTCTATCGATTAAATTTGCATAATATGGTTAATAATATGAGTTAGATTGATAACAGTGAGTGTAATAAGTATAGTAATTGTCGTTCTATCGATCATATAAGCATAATATGGCCAATAATATGAGTTAGATTGATAATAATAAGAGTAATGAGTATAGTAATTGTAGTTCTATCGATCATATCTGCATAATATGGTTAATAATATGAGTTAGATTCAAAATAATAAGAGTAATAAGTATAGTAATTGTCGTTCCATCGATCATATAAGCATAATATGGCTAATAATATGAGTTAGATTGATAATAACAGGAGTAACAAGTATAGTAATTGTCGTTCTATCGATCATTTAAGCATAATATGGCTAATAATATGAGTTAGATTGATAATACTCAGAGTAGTGAGTATAGTAATTCTCGTTCTATCGATTATATAAGCATAATATGGCTAACAATATGAGTTAGATTTATAGTAATAACAGTAATAAGTATAGTAATTGTCGTTCTATCGATAATGTAAGGATAATATGGCTAATAATATGAGTTAGATTGATAATACTAAGAGTAGTGAGTATAGTAATTCTCGTTCTATCGATCATATAAGCATAATATGGCTAATAATATGGGTTAGATTGATAATAATAAGAGTAATGAGTATAGTAATTGTAGTTCTATCGATCATTTAAGCATAATATGGCTAATAATATGAGTTAGATTGATAATAATAACAGTAATAAGTATAGTAATTGGCGTTCTATCGATATTATAAGCATAATATGGCTAATAATAAGAGTTAGATTGATAATAATAAGAGTAATGAGTATAGTAATTGTAGTTCTATCGATCATATCTGCATAATATGGTTAATAATATGAGTTAGATTCATAATAATAAGAGTAATAAGTATAGTAATTGTCGTTCTATCGATCATATAAGCATAATATGGCTAATAATATGAGTTAGGTTGATAATAATAAGAGTAATAAGTATAGTGATTGTCGTTCTATCGATCAAATTTGCATAATATGGTTAATAATATGAGTTAGATTGATAACAGTGAGTGTAATAAGTATAGTAATTGTCGTTCTATCGATCATATAAGCATAATATGGCCAATAATATGAGTTAGATTGATAATAATAAGAGTAATGAGTATAGTAATTGTAGTTCTATCGATCATATCTGCATAATATGGTTAATAATATGAGTTAGATTCAAAATAATAAGAGTAATAAGTATAGTAATTGTCGTTCTATCGATCATATAAGCATAATATGGCTAATAATATGAGTTAGATTGATAATAATAGGAGTAACAGGTATAGTAATTGTCGCTCTATCGATCATTTAAGCATAATATGGCTAATAATATGAGTTAGATTGATAGTAATAACAGTAATAAGTATAGTAATTGTCGTTCTATCGATAATATAAGCATAGTATGGCTAATAATATGAGTTAGATTGATAATAATAAGAGTAATGAGTATAGTAATTGTAGTTCTATCGATCATTTAAGCATAATATGGCTAACAATATGAGTTAGATTTATAGTAATAACAGTAATAAGTATAGTAATTGTCGTTCTATCGATAATGTAAGGATAATATGGCTAATAATATGAGTTAGATTGATAATACTAGGAGTAGTGAGTATAGTAATTCTCGTTCTATCGATCATATAAGCATAATATGGCTAATAATATGGGGTTAGATTGATAATAATAAGAGTAATGAGTATAGTAATTGTAGTTCTATCGATCATTTAAAGCATAATATGGCTAACAATATGAGTTAGATTGATAATAATAACAGTAATAAGTATAGTAATTGTCGGTTCTATCGATATTATAAGCATAATATGGCTAATAATATGAGTTAGATTGATAATAATAAGAGTAATAAGTATAGTAATTGTCGTTCTAATCGATATTATAAGCATAATATGGCTAATAATAAGAGTTAGATTGATAATAATAAGAGTAATAAGTATAGTAATTGTCGTTCTATCGATCATATCTGCATAATATGGTTAATAACATGAGTTAGATTGATAATAGTGAGTGTAATAAGTATAGTAAATGTCGTTCTATCGATCATATAATCATAATATGGGTAATAATATGAGGGTAGATTGATGATAATAAGAGTAATAAGTATAGTAAATGTCGTGCTATCGATCATATCTGCATAATATGGTTAATAATATGAGTTAGATTGATAATAGTGAGTGTAATAAGTATAGTAAATGTCGTTCTATCGATCATATAAGCATAATATGGCTAATAATAAGAGTTAGATTGATAATAATAAGAGTAATGAGTATAGTAATTGTAGTTTTTTCGATCATATATGCATAATATGGTTAATAATATGAGTTAGATTCATAATAATAAGAGTAATAAGTATAGTAATTGTCGTTCTATCGATCATATAAGCATAATATGGCTAATAATATGAGTTAGGTTGATAATAATAAGAGTAATAAGTATAGTGATTGTCGTTCTATCGATTAAATTTGCATAATATGGTTAATAATATGAGTTAGATTGATAACAGTGAGTGTAATAAGTATAGTAATTGTCGTTCTATCGATCATATAAGCATAATATGGCCAATAATATGAGTTAGATTGATAATAATAAGAGTAATGAGTATAGTAATTGTAGTTCTATCGATCATATCTGCATAATATGGTTAATAATATGAGTTAGATTCAAAATAATAAGAGTAATAAGTATAGTAATTGTCGTTCCATCGATCATATAAGCATAATATGGCTAATAATATGAGTTAGATTGATAATAACAGGTGTAACAAGTATAGTAATTGTCGTTCTATCGATCATTTAAGCATAATATGGCTAATAATATGAGTTAGATTGATAATACTCAGAGTAGTGAGTATAGTAATTCTCGTTCTATCGATTATATAAGCATAATATGGCTAACAATATGAGTTAGATTTATAGTAATAACAGTATTAAGTATAGTACTTGTCGTTCTATCGATAATGTAAGGATAATATGGCTAATAATATGAGTTAGATTGATAATACTAAGAGTAGTGAGTATAGTAATTCTCGTTCTATCGATCATATAAGCATAATATGGCTAATAATATGGGTTAGATTGATAATAATAAGAGTAATGAGTATAGTAATTGTAGTTCTATCGATCATTTAAGCATAATATGGCTAATAATATGAGTTAGATTGATAATAATAACAGTAATAAGTATAGTAATTGGCGTTCTATCGATATTATAAGCATAATATGGCTAATAATAAGAGTTAGATTGATAATAATAAGAGTAATGAGTATAGTAATTGTAGTTCTATCGATCATATCTGCATAATATGGTTAATAATATGAGTTAGATTCATAATAATAAGAGTAATAAGTATAGTAATTGTCGTTCTATCGATCATATAAGCATAATATGGCTAATAATATGAGTTAGGTTGATAATAATAAGAGTAATAAGTATAGTGATTGTCGTTCTATCGATCAAATTTGCATAATATGGTTAATAATATGAGTTAGATTGATAACAGTGAGTGTAATAAGTATAGTAATTGTCGTTCTATCGATCATATAAGCATAATATGGCCAATAATATGAGTTAGATTGATAATAATAAGAGTAATGAGTATAGTAATTGTAGTTCTATCGATCATATCTGCATAATATGGTTAATAATATGAGTTAGATTCAAAATAATAAGAGTAATAAGTATAGTAATTGTCGTTCTATCGATCATATAAGCATAATATGGCTAATAATATGAGTTAGATTGATAATAATAGGAGTAACAGGTATAGTAATTGTCGCTCTATCGATCATTTAAGCATAATATGGCTAATAATATGAGTTAGATTGATAGTAATAACAGTAATAAGTATAGTAATTGTCGTTCTATCGATAATATAAGCATAGTATGGCTAATAATATGAGTTAGATTGATAATAATAAGAGTAATGAGTATAGTAATTGTAGTTCTATCGATCATTTAAGCATAATATGGCTAACAATATGAGTTAGATTTATAGTAATAACAGTAATAAGTATAGTAATTGTCGTTCTATCGATAATGTAAGGATAATATGGCTAATAATATGAGTTAGATTGATAATACTAGGAGTAGTGAGTATAGTAATTCTCGTTCTATCGATCATATAAGCATAATATGGCTAATAATATGGGTTAGATTGATAATAATAAGAGTAATGAGTATAGTAATTGTAGTTCTATCGATCATTTAAGCATAATATGGCTAACAATATGAGTTAGATTGATAATAATAACAGTAATAAGTATAGTAATTGTCGTTCTATCGATATTATAAGCATAATATGGCTAATAATATGAGTTAGATTGATAATAATAAGAGTAATAAGTATAGTAATTGTCGTTCTATCGATATTATAAGCATAATATGGCTAATAATAAGAGTTAGATTGATAATAATAAGAGTAATAAGTATAGTAATTGTCGTTCTATCGATCATATCTGCATAATATGGTTAATAACATGAGTTAGATTGATAATAGTGAGTGTAATAAGTATAGTAAATGTCGTTCTATCGATCATATAATCATAATATGGGTAATAATATGAGGTAGATTGATGATAATAAGAGTAATAAGTATAGTAAATGTCGTGCTATCGATCATATCTGCATAATATGGTTAATAATATGAGTTAGATTGATAATAGTGAGTGTAATAAGTATAGTAAATGTCGTTCTATCGATCATATAAGCATAATATGGCTAATAATAAGAGTTAGATTGATAATAATAAGAGTAATGAGTATAGTAATTGTAGTTCTTTCGATCATATCTACATAATATGGTTAATAATATGAGTTAGATTCATAATAATAAGAGTAATAAGTATAGTAATTGTCGTTCTATCGATCATATAAGCATAATATGGCTAATAATATGAGTTAGGTTGATAATAATAAGAGTAATAAGTATAGTGATTGTCGTTCTATCGATCAAATTTGCATAATATGGTTAATAATATGAGTTAGATTGATAACAGTGAGTGTAATAAGTATAGTAATTGTCGTTCTATCGATCATATAAGCATAATATGGCCAATAATATGAGTTAGATTGATAATAATAAGAGTAATGAGTATAGTAATTATAGTTCTATCGATCATTTAAGCATAATATGGCTAATAATATGAGTTAGATTGATAATAATAACAATAATAAGTATAGTAATTGGCGTTCTATCGATCATATAAGCATAATATGGCTAATAATATGAGTTAGATTGATAATAATAAGAGTAATAAGTATAGTAATTGTCGTTCTATCGATCATTTAAGCATAATATGGCTAATAATATGAGTTAGATTGATAGTAATAACAGTAATAAGTATAGTAATTGTCGTTCTATCGATCATTTAAGCATAATATGGTTAATAATATGAGTTAGATTGATAATAATAAGAGTAATAAGTATAGTAATTGTCGTTCTATCGATCATATAAGCATAATATGGCTAATAATATGAGTTAGATTGATAATAATAAGAGTAATAAGTATAGTAATTGTCGTTCTATCGATCATTTAAGCATAATATGGCTAATAATATGAGTTAGATTGATAGCAATAACAGTAATAAGTATAGTAATTGTCGTTCTATCGATAATATAAGCATAATATGGCTAATAATATGAGTTAGATTGATAATACTCAGAGTAGTGAGTATAGTAATTCTCGTTCTATCGATAATATAAGCATAATATGGCTAATAATATGAGTTAGATTGATAATACTCAGAGTAGTGAGTATAGTAATTCTCGTTCTATCGATCATATAAGCATAATATGGCTAATAATATGAGTTAGATTGATAATACTAAGAGTAGTGAGTATAGTAATTGTAGTTCTAGAGATCATTTAAGCATAATATGGCTAATAATATGAGTTGGATTGATAATAATAAAAGTAATAAGTATAGTAATTGTCGTTCTATCGATAATATAAGCATAATATGGCTAATAATATGAGTTAGATTGATAATACTAAGAGTAGTGAGTATAGTAATTCTCGTTCTATCGATCATATAAGCATAATATGGCTAATAATATGAGTTAGGTTGATAATAATATGAGTAATAAGTATAGTGATTGTCGTTCTATCGATCAAATTTGCATAATATGGTTAATAATATGAGTTAGATTGATAACAGTGAGTGTAATAAGTATAGTATTGTCGTTCTATCGATCATATAAGCATAATATGGCCAATAATATGAGTTAGATTGATAATAATAAGAGTAATGAGTATAGTAATTGTAGTTCTATCGATCATTTAAGCATAATATGGTTAATAATATGAGTTAGATTGATAACAGTGAGTGTAATAAGTATAGTAATTGTCGTTCTATCGATCATATAAGCATAATATGGCCAATAATATGAGTTAGATTGATAATAATAAGAGTAATGAGTATAGTAATTATAGTTCTATCGATCATTTAAGCATAATATGGCTAATAATATGAGTTAGATTGATAATAATAACAATAATAAGTATAGTAATTGGCGTTCTATCGATCATATAAGCATAATATGGCTAATAATATGAGTTAGATTGATAATAATAAGAGTAATAAGTATAGTAATTGTCGTTCTATCGATCATTTAAGCATAATATGGCTAATAATATGAGTTAGATTGATAGTAATAACAGTAATAAGTATAGTAATTGTCGTTCTATCGATCATTTAAGCATAATATGGTTAATAATATGAGTTAGATTGATAATAATAAGAGTAATAAGTATAGTAATTGTCGTTCTATCGATCATATAAGCATAATATGGCTAATAATATGAGTTAGATTGATAATAATAAGAGTAATAAGTATAGTAATTGTCGTTCTATCGATCATTTAAGCATAATATGGCTAATAATATGAGTTAGATTGATAGCAATAACAGTAATAAGTATAGTAATTGTCGTTCTATCGATAATATAAGCATAATATGGCTAATAATATGAGTTAGATTGATAATACTCAGAGTAGTGAGTATAGTAATTCTCGTTCTATCGATAATATAAGCATAATATGGCTAATAATATGAGTTAGATTGATAATACTCAGAGTAGTGAGTATAGTAATTCTCGTTCTATCGATCATATAAGCATAATATGGCTAATAATATGAGTTAGATTGATAATACTAAGAGTAGTGAGTATAGTAATTGTAGTTCTAGAGATCATTTAAGCATAATATGGCTAATAATATGAGTTGGATTGATAATAATAAAAGTAATAAGTATAGTAATTGTCGTTCTATCGATAATATAAGCATAATATGGCTAATAATATGAGTTAGATTGATAATACTAAGAGTAGTGAGTATAGTAATTCTCGTTCTATCGATCATATAAGCATAATATGGCTAATAATATGAGTTAGGTTGATAATAATATGAGTAATAAGTATAGTGATTGTCGTTCTATCGATCAAATTTGCATAATATGGTTAATAATATGAGTTAGATTGATAACAGTGAGTGTAATAAGTATAGTAATTGTCGTTCTATCGATCATATAAGCATAATATGGCCAATAATATGAGTTAGATTGATAATAATAAGAGTAATGAGTATAGTAATTGTAGTTCTATCGATCATTTAAGCATAATATGGCTAATAATATGAGTTAGATTGATAATAATAACAATAATAAGTATAGTAATTGGCGTTCTATCGATCATATAAGCATAATATGGCTAATAATATGAGTTAGATTGATAATAATAAAAGTAATAAGTATAGTAATTGTCGTTCTATCGATCATTTAAGCATAATATGGCTAATAATATGAGTTAGATTGATAGTAATAACAGTAATAAGTATAGTAATTGTCGTTCTATCGATCATTTAAGCATAATATGGTTAATAATATGAGTTAGATTGATAATAATCAGAGTAATAAGTATAGTAATTGTCGTTCTATCGATCATATAAGCATAATATGGCTAATAATATGAGTTAGATTGATAATAGTGAGTGTAATAAGTATAGTAAATGTCGTTCTATCGATCATATAAGCATAATATGGCTAATAATAAGAGTTAGATTGATAATAATAAGAGTAATGAGTATAGTAATTGTAGTTCTTTCGATCATATCTACATAATATGGTTAATAATATGAGTTAGATTCATAATAATAAGAGTAATAAGTATAGTAATTGTCGTTCTATCGATCATATAAGCATAATATGGCTAATAATATGAGTTGGATTGATAATAATAAGAGTAATAAGTATAGTAATTGTAGTTCTATTGCTCATATAAGCATAATATGGCTAATAATATGAGTTAGATTCATAAGAATAAGAGTAATAAGTATAGTAATTGTCGTTCTATCGATAATTTAAGCATATTATGGCTAATAATATGAGTTAGATTGATAATAATAAGAGTAGTAAGTATAGTAAATGTCGTGCTATCGATCATATCTGCATAATATGGTTCATAATATGAGTTAGATTGATAATAGTAAGAGTAATGTGTATAGTAAATGTCGTGCTATCGATCATATCTGCATAATATTGTTAGTAATATGAGTTAGATTGATAATAGTAAGAGTAATGTGTATAGTAAATGTCGTGCTATCGATCATATCTGCTCAATATGGTTAATAATATGAGTTAGATTGATAACAGTGAGTGTAATAAGTATAGTAATTGTCGTTCTACCGATCATATTAGCATAATATGGTTAATAATATGAATTAGATTGATAATAATAAGAGTAATAAGTATAGTATTTGTCGTTCTATCGATCATATAAGCATAATATGGCTAATAATATGAGATAGATTTATAATAATCAGAGTAATAAGTATAGTAATTGTCGTTCTATCGATCATATAAGCATAATATGGCTAATAATATGAGTTAGATTGATAATAGTCAGTGTAATAAGTATAGTAAATGTCGTTCTATCGATCATATAAGCATAATATGGCTAATAATAAGAGTTAGATTGATAATAATAAGAGTAATGAGTATAGTAATTGTAGTTCTTTCGATCATATCTACATAATATGGTTAATAATATGAGTTAGATTCATAATAATAAGAGTAATAAGTATAGTAATTGTCGTTCTATCGATCATATAAGCATAATATGGCTAATAATATGAGTTAGGTTGATAATAATAAGAGTAATAAGTATAGTGATTGTCGTTCTATCGATCAAATTTGCATAATATGGTTAATAATATGAGTTAGATTGATAACGGTGAGTGTAATAAGTATAGTAATTGTCGTTCTATCGATCATATAAGCATAATATGGCCAATAATATGAGTTAGATTGATAATAATAAGAGTAATGAGTATAGTAATTGTAGTTCTATCGATCATTTAAGCATAATATGGCTAATAATATGAGTTAGATTGATAATAATAACAATAATAAGTATAGTAATTGGCGTTCTATCGATCATATAACCATAATATGGCTAATAATATGAGTTAGATTGATAATAATAAGAGTAATAAGTATAGTAATTGTCGTTCTATCGATCATTTAAGCATAATATGGCTAATAATATGAGTTAGATTGATAGTAATAACAGTAATAAGTATAGTAATTGTCGTTCTATCGATCATTTAAGCATAATATGGTTAATAATATGAGTTAGATTGATAATAATAAGAGTAATAAGTATAGTAATTGTCGTTCTATCGATCATATAAGCATAATATGGCTAATAATATGAGTTAGATTGATAATAATAAGAGTAATAAGTATAGTAATTGTCGTTCTATCGATCATTTAAGCATAATATGGCTAATAATATGAGTTAGATTGATAATAATAACAGTAATAAGTATAGTCATTGGCGTTCTATCGATATTATAAGCATAATATGGCTAATAATAAGAGTTAGATTGATAATAATAAGAGTAATGAGTATAGTAATTGTAGTTCTATCGATCATATCTGCATAATATGGTTAATAATATGAGTTAGATTCATAATAATAAGAGTAATAAGTATAGTAATTGTCGTTCTATCGATCATATAAGCATAATATGGCTAATAATATGAGTTAGGTTGATAATAATAAGAGTAATAAGTATTGTGATTGTCGTTCTATCGATCAAATTTGCATAATATGGTTAATAATATGAGTTAGATTGATAACAGTGAGTGTAATAAGTATAGTAATTGTCGTTCTGTCGATCATATTAGCATAATATGGCTAATAATATGGGTTAGATTGATAATAATAAGAGTAATGAGTATAGTAATTGTAGTTCTATCGATCATTTAAGCATAATATGGCTAATAATATGAGTTAGATTGATAATAATAACAGTAATAAGTATAGTAATTGTCGTTCTATCGATAATATAAGCATAATATGGCTAATAATATGAGTTAGATTGATAGTAATAAGAGTAATAAGTATAGTAATTGTAGTTCTATCGATCATATCTGCATAATATGGTTAATAATATGAGTTAGATTCACAATAATAAGAGTAATAAGTATAGTAATTGTCGTTCTATCGATCATATAAGCATAATATGGTTAATAATATGAGTTAGATTGATAATAATAAGAGTAATAAGTACAGTAATTGCCGTTCTATCGATCATTTAAGCATAATATGGCTAATAATATGAGTTAGATTGATAATAATAAGAGTAGTAAGTATAGTAAATGTCGTGCTATCGATCATATCTGCATAATATGGTTAATAACATGAGTTAGATTGATAATAGTGAATGTAATAAGTATAGTAAATGTCGTTCTATCGATCATATAATCATAATATGGGTAATAATATGAGTTAGATTGATGATAATAAGAGTAATTAGTATAGTAAATGTCGTGCTATCGATCATATCTGCATAATATGGTTAATAATATGAGTTAGATTGATAATAGTGAGTGTAATAAGTATAGTAAATGTCGTTCTATCGATCATATAACCATAATATGGCTAATAATAAGAGTTAGATTGATAATAATAAGAGTAATGAGTATAGTAATTGTAGTTCTTTCGATCATATCTGCATAATATGGTTAATAATATGAGTTAGATTCATAATAATAAGAGTAATAAGTATAGTAATTGTCGTTCTATCGATCATATAAGCATAATATGGCTAATAATATGAGTTAGGTTGATAATAATAAGAGTAATAAGTATAGTGATTGTCGTTCTATCGATCAAATTTGCATAATATGGTTAATAATATGAGTTAGATTGATAACAGTGAGTGTAATAAGTATAGTAATTGTCGGTCTATCGATCATATAAGCATAATATGTCTAATAATATGAGTTAGATTGATAATAATAGGAGTAACAAGTATAGTAATTGTCGTTCTATCGATCATTTAAGCATAATATGGCTAATAATATGAGTTAGATAGATAGTAATAACAGTAATAAGTATAGTAATTGTCGTTCTATCGATAATATAAGCATAGTATGGCTAATTATATGAGTTAGGTTGATAATAATAAGAGTAATAAGTATTGTGATTGTCGTTCTATCGATCAAATTTGCATAATATGGTTAATAATATGAGTTAGATTGATAACAGTGAGTGTAATAAGTATAGTAATTGTCGTTCTGTCGATCATATTAGCATAATATGGCTAATAATATGGGTTAGATTGATAATAATAAGAGTAATGAGTATAGTAATTGTAGTTCTATCGATCATTTAAGCATAATATGGCTAATAATATGAGTTAGATTGATAATAATAACAGTAATAAGTATAGTAATTGTCGTTCTATCGATAATATAAGCATAATATGGCTAATAATATGAGTTAGATTGATAGTAATAAGAGTAATAAGTATAGTAATTGTAGTTCTATCGATCATATCTGCATAATATGGTTAATAATATGAGTTAGATTCACAATAATAAGAGTAATAAGTATAGTAATTGTCGTTCTATCGATCATATAAGCATAATATGGTTAATAATATGAGTTAGATTGATAATAATAAGAGTAATAAGTACAGTAATTGCCGTTCTATCGATCATTTAAGCATAATATGGCTAATAATATGAGTTAGATTGATAATAATAAGAGTAGTAAGTATAGTAAATGTCGTGCTATCGATCATATCTGCATAATATGGTTAATAACATGAGTTAGATTGATAATAGTGAATGTAATAAGTATAGTAAATGTCGTTCTATCGATCATATAATCATAATATGGGTAATAATATGAGTTAGATTGATGATAATAAGAGTAATTAGTATAGTAAATGTCGTGCTATCGATCATATCTGCATAATATGGTTAATAATATGAGTTAGATTGATAATAGTGAGTGTAATAAGTATAGTAAATGTCGTTCTATCGATCATATAACCATAATATGGCTAATAATAAGAGTTAGATTGATAATAATAAGAGTAATGAGTATAGTAATTGTAGTTCTTTCGATCATATCTGCATAATATGGTTAATAATATGAGTTAGATTCATAATAATAAGAGTAATAAGTATAGTAATTGTCGTTCTATCGATCATATAAGCATAATATGGCTAATAATATGAGTTAGGTTGATAATAATAAGAGTAATAAGTATAGTGATTGTCGTTCTATCGATCAAATTTGCATAATATGGTTAATAATATGAGTTAGATTGATAACAGTGAGTGTAATAAGTATAGTAATTGTCGTTCTATCGATCATATAAGCATAATATGTCTAATAATATGAGTTAGATTGATAATAATAGGAGTAACAAGTATAGTAATTGTCGTTCTATCGATCATTTAAGCATAATATGGCTAATAATATGAGTTAGATAGATAGTAATAACAGTAATAAGTATAGTAATTGTCGTTCTATCGATAATATAAGCATAGTATGGCTAATTATATGAGTTAGATTGATAATACTAAGAGTAGTGAGTATAGTAATTCTCGTTCTATAGATCATTTAAGCATAATATGGCTAATAATAAGAGTTAGATTGATAGTAATAACAGTAATAAGTATAGTAATTGTCGTTCTATCGATAATATAATCATAATATGGGTAATAATATGAGTTAGATTGATGATAATAAGAGTAATTAGTATAGTAAATGTCGTGCTATCGATCATATCTGCATAATATGGTTAATAATATGAGTTAGATTGATAATAGTGAGTGTAATAAGTATAGTAAATGTCGTTCTATCGATCATATAAGCATAATATGGCTAATAATAAGAGTTAGATTGATAATAATAAGAGTAATGAGTATAGTAATTGTAGTTCTTTCGATCATATCTGCATAATATGGTTAATAATATGAGTTAGATTCACAATAATAAGAGTAATAAGTATAGTAATTGTCGTTCTATCGATCATATAAGCATAATATGGTTAATAATATGAGTTAGATTGATAATAATAAGAGTAATAAGTACAGTAATTGCCGTTCTATCGATCATTTAAGCATAATATGGTTAATAATATGAGTTAGATTGATAACAGTGAGTGTAATAAGTATAGTAATTGTCGTTCTGTCGATCATATTAGCATAATATGGCTAATAATATGGGTTAGATTGATAATAATAAGAGTAATGAGTATAGTAATTGTAGTTCTATCGATCATTTAAGCATAATATGGCTAATAATATGAGTTAGATTGATAATAATAACAGTAATAAGTATAGTAATTGTCGTTCTATCGATATTATAAGCATAATATGGCTAATAATATGAGTTAGATTGATAGTAATAAGAGTAATAAGTATAGTAATTGTAGTTCTATCGATCATATCTGCATAATATGGTTAATAATATGAGTTAGATTCACAATAATAAGAGTAATAAGTATAGTAATTGTCGTTCTATCGATCATATAAGCATAATATGGCTAATAATATGAGTTAGGTTGATAATAATAAGAGTAATAAGTATAGTGATTGTCGTTCTATCGATCAAATTTGCATAATATGGTTAATAATATGAGTTAGATTGATAACAGTGAGTGTAATAAGTATAGTAATTGTCGTTCTATCGATCATATAAGCATAATATGTCTAATAATATGAGTTAGATTGATAATAATAGGAGTAACAAGTATAGTAATTGTCGTTCTATCGATCATTTAAGCATAATATGGCTAATAATATGAGTTAGATAGATAGTAATAACAGTAATAAGTATAGTAATTGTCGTTCTATCGATAATATAAGCATAGTATGGCTAATAATATGAGTTAGATTGATAATACTAAGAGTAGTGAGTATAGTAATTCTCGTTCTATAGATCATTTAAGCATAATATGGCTAATAATAAGTGTTAGATTGATAGTAATAACAGTAATAAGTATAGTAATTGTCGTTCTATCGATAATATAATCATAATATGGGTAATAATATGAGTTAGATTGATGATAATAAGAGTAATTAGTATAGTAAATGTCGTGCTATCGATCATATCTGCATAATATGGTTAATAATATGAGTTAGATTGATAATAGTGAGTGTAATAAGTATAGTAAATGTCGTTCTATCGATCATATAAGCATAATATGCCTAATAATAAGAGTTAGATTGATAATAATAAGAGTAATGAGTATAGTAATTGTAGTTCTTTCGATCATATCTGCATAATATGGTTAATAATATGAGTTAGATTCACAATAATAAGAGTAATAAGTATAGTAATTGTCGTTCTATCGATCATATAAGCATAATATGGTTAATAATATGAGTTAGATTGATAATAATAAGAGTAATAAGTACAGTAATTGCCGTTCTATCGATCATTTAAGCATAATATGGTTAATAATATGAGTTAGATTGATAACAGTGAGTGTAATAAGTATAGTAATTGTCGTTCTGTCGATCATATTAGCATAATATGGCTAATAATATGGGTTAGATTGATAATAATAAGAGTAATGAGTATAGTAATTGTAGTTCTATCGATCATTTAAGCATAATATGGCTAATAATATGAGTTAGATTGATAATAATGACAGTAATAAGTATAGTAATTGTCGTTCTATCGATATTATAAGCATAATATGGCTAATAATATGAGTTAGATTGATAGTAATAAGAGTAATAAGTATAGTAATTGTAGTTCTATCGATCATATCTGCATAATATGGTTAATAATATGAGTTAGATTCACAATAATAAGAGTAATAAGTATAGTAATTGTCGTTCTATCGATCATATAAGCATAATATGGCTAATAATATGAGATAGATTTATAATAATTAGAGTAATAAGTATAGTAATTGTCGTTCTATCGATAATATAAGCATAGTATGGCTAATAATATGAGTTAGATTGATAATACTAAGAGTAGTGAGTATAGTAATTCTCGTTCTATAGATCATTTAAGCATAATATGGCTAATAATATGAGTTAGATTGATAGTAATAAGAGTAATAAGTATAGTAATTGTAGTTCTATCGATCATATCTGCATTATATGGTTAATAATATGAGTTAGATTGATAATAGTAAGAGTAATGTGTATAGTAAATGTCGTGCTATCGATCATATCTGCATAATATGGTTAATAATATGAGTTAGATTGATAATAGTAAGAGTAATGTGTATAGTAAATGTCGTGCTATCGATCATATCTGCACAATATGGTTAATAATATGAGTTAGATTGATAACAGTGAGTGTAATAAGTATAGTAATTGTCGTTCTACCGATCATATTAGCATAATATGGTTAATAATATGAATTAGATTGATAATAATAAGAGTAATAAGTATAGTATTTGTCGTTCTATCGATCATATAAGCATAATATGGCTAATAATATGAGATAGATTTATAATAATTAGAGTAATAAGTATAGTAATTGTCGTTCTATCGATCATATAAGCATAATATGGCTAATAATATGAGTTAGATTGATAATAATAAGAGTAATAAGTATAGTAATTGTCGTTCTATCGATCATATCTGCATAATATGGTTAATAACATGAGTTAGATTGATAATAGTGAGTGTAATAAGTATAGTAAATGTCGTTCTATCGATCATATAGTCATAATATGGGTAATAATATGAGTTAGATTGATGATAATAAGAGTAATTAGTATAGTAAATGTCGTGCTATCGATCATATCTGCATAATATGGTTAATAATATGAGTTAGATTGATAATAGTGAGTGTAATAAGTATAGTAAATGTCGTTCTATCGATCATTTAAGCATAATATGGCTAATAATAAGAGTTAGATTGATAATAATAAGAGTAATGAGTATAGTAATTGTAGTTCTTTCGATCATATCTGCATAATATGGTTAATAATATGAGTTAGATTCATAATAATAAGAGTAATAAGTATAGTAATTGTCGTTCTATCGATCATATAAGCATAATGTGGCTAATAATATGAGTTAGGTTGATAATAATAAGAGTAATAAGTATAGTGATTGTCGTTCTATCGATTAAATTTGCATAATATGGTTAATAATATGAGTTAGATTGATAACAGTGAGTGTAATAAGTATAGTAATTGTCGTTCTATCGATCATATAAGCATAATATGGCCAATAATATGAGTTAGATTGATAATAATAAGAGTAATGAGTATAGTAATTGTAGTTCTATCGATCATATCAGCATAATATGGTTAATAATATGAGTTAGATTCAAAATAATAAGAGTAATAAGTATAGTAATTGTCGTTCTATCGATCATATAAGCATAATATGGCTAATAATATGAGTTAGATTGATAATAACAGGAGTAACAAGTATAGTAATTGTCGTTCTATCGATCATATAAGCATAATATGGCTAATAATATGAGTTAGATTGATAATACTCAGAGTAGTGAGTATAGTAATTCTCGCTCTATCGATCATATAAGCATAATATGGCTAATAATATGAGTTAGATTTATAGTAATAACAGTAATAAGTATAGTAATTGTCGTTCTATCGATAATGTAAGGATAATATGGCTAATAATATGAGTTAGATTGATAATACTAAGAGTAGTGAGTATAGTAATTCTCGTTCTATCGATCATATAAGCATAATATGGCTAATAATATGAGTTAGGTTGATAATAATAAGAGTAATAAGTATAGTGATTGTCGTTCTATCGATCAAATTTGCATAATATGGTTAATAATATGAGTTAGATTGATAATAATAAGAGTAATAAGTATAGTAATTGTCGTTCTATCGATCATATCTGCATAATATGGTTAATAACATGAGTTAGATTGATAATAGTGAGTGTAATAAGTATAGTAAATGTCGTTCTATCGATCATATAGTCATAATATGGGTAATAATATGAGTTAGATTGATGATAATAAGAGTAATTAGTATAGTAAATGTCGTGCTATCGATCATATCTGCATAATATGGTTAATAATATGAGTTAGATTGATAATAGTGAGTGTAATAAGTATAGTAAATGTCGTTCTATCGATCATTTAAGCATAATATGGCTAATAATAAGAGTTAGATTGATAATAATAAGAGTAATGAGTATAGTAATTGTAGTTCCTTCGATCATATCTGCATAATATGGTTAATAATATGAGTTAGATTCATAATAATAAGAGTAATAAGTATAGTAATTGTCGTTCTATCGATCATATAAGCATAATGTGGCTAATAATATGAGTTAGGTTGATAATAATAAGAGTAATAAGTATAGTGATTGTCGTTCTATCGATTAAATTTGCATAATATGGTTAATAATATGAGTTAGATTGATAACAGTGAGTGTAATAAGTATAGTAATTGTCGTTCTATCGATCATATAAGCATAATATGGCCAATAATATGAGTTAGATTGATAATAATAAGAGTAATGAGTATAGTAATTGTAGTTCTATCGATCATATCTGCATAATATGGTTAATAATATGAGTTAGATTCAAAATAATAAGAGTAATAAGTATAGTAATTGTCGTTCTATCGATCATATAAGCATAATATGGCTAATAATATGAGTTAGATTGATAATAACAGGAGTAACAAGTATAGTAATTGTCGTTCTATCGATCATATAAGCATAATATGGCTAATAATATGAGTTAGATTGATAATACTCAGAGTAGTGAGTATAGTAATTCTCGCTCTATCGATCATATAAGCATAATATGGCTAATAATATGAGTTAGATTTATAGTAATAACAGTAATAAGTATAGTAATTGTCGTTCTATCGATAATGTAAGGATAATATGGCTAATAATATGAGTTAGATTGATAATACTAAGAGTAGTGAGTATAGTAATTCTCGTTCTATCGATCATATAAGCATAATATGGCTAATAATATGAGTTAGGTTGATAATAATAAGAGTAATAAGTATAGTGATTGTCGTTCTATCGATCAAATTTGCATAATATGGTTAATAATATGAGTTAGATTGATAACAGTGAGTGTAATAAGTATAGTAATTGTCGTTCTATCGATCATATAAGCATAATATGGCCAATAATATGAGTTAGATTGATAATAATAAGAGTAATGAGTATAGTAATTGTAGTTCTATCGATCATTTAAGCATAATATGGCTAATAATATGAGTTAGATTGATAATAATAACAATAATAAGTATAGTAATTGGCGTTCTATCGATCATATAAGCATAATATGGCTAATAATATGAGTTAGATTGATAATAATAAAAGTAATAAGTATAGTAATTGTCGTTCTATCGATCATTTAAGCATAATATGGCTAATAATATGAGTTAGATTGATAGTAATAACAGTAATAAGTATAGTAATTGTCGTTCTATCGATCATTTAAGCATAATATGGTTAATAATATGAGTTAGATTGATAACAGTGAGTGTAATAAGTATAGTAATTGTCGTTCTGTCGATCATATTAGCATAATATGGCTAATAATATGGGTTAGATTGATAATAATAAGAGTAATGAGTATAGTAATTGTAGTTCTTTCGATCATATCTGCATAATATGGTTAATAATATGAGTTAGATTCACAATAATAAGAGTAATAAGTATAGTAATTGTCGTTCTATCGATCATATAAGCATAATATGGTTAATAATATGAGTTAGATTGATAATAATAAGAGTAATAAGTACAGTAATTGCCGTTCTATCGATCATTTAAGCATAATATGGTTAATAATATGAGTTAGATTGATAACAGTGAGTGTAATAAGTATAGTAATTGTCGTTCTGTCGATCATATTAGCATAATATGGCTAATAATATGGGTTAGATTGATAATAATAAGAGTAATGAGTATAGTAATTGTAGTTCTATCGATCATTTAAGCATAATATGGCTAATAATATGAGTTAGATTGATAATAATGACAGTAATAAGTATAGTAATTGTCGTTCTATCGATATTATAAGCATAATATGGCTAATAATATGAGTTAGATTGATAGTAATAAGAGTAATAAGTATAGTAATTGTAGTTCTATCGATCATATCTGCATAATATGGTTAATAATATGAGTTAGATTCACAATAATAAGAGTAATAAGTATAGTAATTGTCGTTCTATCGATCATATAAGCATAATATGGCTAATAATATGAGATAGATTTATAATAATTAGAGTAATAAGTATAGTAATTGTCGTTCTATCGATAATATAAGCATAGTATGGCTAATAATATGAGTTAGATTGATAATACTAAGAGTAGTGAGTATAGTAATTCTCGTTCTATAGATCATTTAAGCATAATATGGCTAATAATATGAGTTAGATTGATAGTAATAAGAGTAATAAGTATAGTAATTGTAGTTCTATCGATCATATCTGCATTATATGGTTAATAATATGAGTTAGATTGATAATAGTAAGAGTAATGTGTATAGTAAATGTCGTGCTATCGATCATATCTGCATAATATGGTTAATAATATGAGTTAGATTGATAATAGTAAGAGTAATGTGTATAGTAAATGTCGTGCTATCGATCATATCTGCACAATATGGTTAATAATATGAGTTAGATTGATAACAGTGAGTGTAATAAGTATAGTAATTGTCGTTCTACCGATCATATTAGCATAATATGGTTAATAATATGAATTAGATTGATAATAATAAGAGTAATAAGTATAGTATTTGTCGTTCTATCGATCATATAAGCATAATATGGCTAATAATATGAGATAGATTTATAATAATTAGAGTAATAAGTATAGTAATTGTCGTTCTATCGATCATATAAGCATAATATGGCTAATAATATGAGTTAGATTGATAATAATAAGAGTAATAAGTATAGTAATTGTCGTTCTATCGATCATATCTGCATAATATGGTTAATAACATGAGTTAGATTGATAATAGTGAGTGTAATAAGTATAGTAAATGTCGTTCTATCGATCATATAGTCATAATATGGGTAATAATATGAGTTAGATTGATGATAATAAGAGTAATTAGTATAGTAAATGTCGTGCTATCGATCATATCTGCATAATATGGTTAATAATATGAGTTAGATTGATAATAGTGAGTGTAATAAGTATAGTAAATGTCGTTCTATCGATCATTTAAGCATAATATGGCTAATAATAAGAGTTAGATTGATAATAATAAGAGTAATGAGTATAGTAATTGTAGTTCTTTCGATCATATCTGCATAATATGGTTAATAATATGAGTTAGATTCATAATAATAAGAGTAATAAGTATAGTAATTGTCGTTCTATCGATCATATAAGCATAATGTGGCTAATAATATGAGTTAGGTTGATAATAATAAGAGTAATAAGTATAGTGATTGTCGTTCTATCGATTAAATTTGCATAATATGGTTAATAATATGAGTTAGATTGATAACAGTGAGTGTAATAAGTATAGTAATTGTCGTTCTATCGATCATATAAGCATAATATGGCCAATAATATGAGTTAGATTGATAATAATAAGAGTAATGAGTATAGTAATTGTAGTTCTATCGATCATATCAGCATAATATGGTTAATAATATGAGTTAGATTCAAAATAATAAGAGTAATAAGTATAGTAATTGTCGTTCTATCGATCATATAAGCATAATATGGCTAATAATATGAGTTAGATTGATAATAACAGGAGTAACAAGTATAGTAATTGTCGTTCTATCGATCATATAAGCATAATATGGCTAATAATATGAGTTAGATTGATAATACTCAGAGTAGTGAGTATAGTAATTCTCGCTCTATCGATCATATAAGCATAATATGGCTAATAATATGAGTTAGATTTATAGTAATAACAGTAATAAGTATAGTAATTGTCGTTCTATCGATAATGTAAGGATAATATGGCTAATAATATGAGTTAGATTGATAATACTAAGAGTAGTGAGTATAGTAATTCTCGTTCTATCGATCATATAAGCATAATATGGCTAATAATATGAGTTAGGTTGATAATAATAAGAGTAATAAGTATAGTGATTGTCGTTCTATCGATCAAATTTGCATAATATGGTTAATAATATGAGTTAGATTGATAATAATAAGAGTAATAAGTATAGTAATTGTCGTTCTATCGATCATATCTGCATAATATGGTTAATAACATGAGTTAGATTGATAATAGTGAGTGTAATAAGTATAGTAAATGTCGTTCTATCGATCATATAGTCATAATATGGGTAATAATATGAGTTAGATTGATGATAATAAGAGTAATTAGTATAGTAAATGTCGTGCTATCGATCATATCTGCATAATATGGTTAATAATATGAGTTAGATTGATAATAGTGAGTGTAATAAGTATAGTAAATGTCGTTCTATCGATCATTTAAGCATAATATGGCTAATAATAAGAGTTAGATTGATAATAATAAGAGTAATGAGTATAGTAATTGTAGTTCCTTCGATCATATCTGCATAATATGGTTAATAATATGAGTTAGATTCATAATAATAAGAGTAATAAGTATAGTAATTGTCGTTCTATCGATCATATAAGCATAATGTGGCTAATAATATGAGTTAGGTTGATAATAATAAGAGTAATAAGTATAGTGATTGTCGTTCTATCGATTAAATTTGCATAATATGGTTAATAATATGAGTTAGATTGATAACAGTGAGTGTAATAAGTATAGTAATTGTCGTTCTATCGATCATATAAGCATAATATGGCCAATAATATGAGTTAGATTGATAATAATAAGAGTAATGAGTATAGTAATTGTAGTTCTATCGATCATATCTGCATAATATGGTTAATAATATGAGTTAGATTCAAAATAATAAGAGTAATAAGTATAGTAATTGTCGTTCTATCGATCATATAAGCATAATATGGCTAATAATATGAGTTAGATTGATAATAACAGGAGTAACAAGTATAGTAATTGTCGTTCTATCGATCATATAAGCATAATATGGCTAATAATATGAGTTAGATTGATAATACTCAGAGTAGTGAGTATAGTAATTCTCGCTCTATCGATCATATAAGCATAATATGGCTAATAATATGAGTTAGATTTATAGTAATAACAGTAATAAGTATAGTAATTGTCGTTCTATCGATAATGTAAGGATAATATGGCTAATAATATGAGTTAGATTGATAATACTAAGAGTAGTGAGTATAGTAATTCTCGTTCTATCGATCATATAAGCATAATATGGCTAATAATATGAGTTAGGTTGATAATAATAAGAGTAATAAGTATAGTGATTGTCGTTCTATCGATCAAATTTGCATAATATGGTTAATAATATGAGTTAGATTGATAACAGTGAGTGTAATAAGTATAGTAATTGTCGTTCTATCGATCATATAAGCATAATATGGCCAATAATATGAGTTAGATTGATAATAATAAGAGTAATGAGTATAGTAATTGTAGTTCTATCGATCATTTAAGCATAATATGGCTAATAATATGAGTTAGATTGATAATAATAACAATAATAAGTATAGTAATTGGCGTTCTATCGATCATATAAGCATAATATGGCTAATAATATGAGTTAGATTGATAATAATAAAAGTAATAAGTATAGTAATTGTCGTTCTATCGATCATTTAAGCATAATATGGCTAATAATATGAGTTAGATTGATAGTAATAACAGTAATAAGTATAGTAATTGTCGTTCTATCGATCATTTAAGCATAATATGGTTAATAATATGAGTTAGATTGATAATAATCAGAGTAATAAGTATAGTAATTGTCGTTCTATCGATCATATAAGCATAATATGGCTAATAATATGAGTTAGATTGATAATAGTGAGTGTAATAAGTATAGTAAATGTCGTTCTATCGATCATATAAGCATAATATGGCTAATAATAAGAGTTAGATTGATAATAATAAGAGTAATGAGTATAGTAATTGTAGTTCTTTCGATCATATCTACATAATATGGTTAATAATATGAGTTAGATTCATAATAATAAGAGTAATAAGTATAGTAATTGTCGTTCTATCGATCATATAAGCATAATATGGCTAATAATATGAGTTGGATTGATAATAATAAGAGTAATAAGTATAGTAATTGTAGTTCTATTGCTCATATAAGCATAATATGGCTAATAATATGAGTTAGATTCATAAGAATAAGAGTAATAAGTATAGTAATTGTCGTTCTATCGATAATTTAAGCATATTATGGCTAATAATATGAGTTAGATTGATAATAATAAGAGTAGTAAGTATAGTAAATGTCGTGCTATCGATCATATCTGCATAATATGGTTCATAATATGAGTTAGATTGATAATAGTAAGAGTAATGTGTATAGTAAATGTCGTGCTATCGATCATATCTGCATAATATTGTTAGTAATATGAGTTAGATTGATAATAGTAAGAGTAATGTGTATAGTAAATGTCGTGCTATCGATCATATCTGCACAATATGGTTAATAATATGAGTTAGATTGATAACAGTGAGTGTAATAAGTATAGTAATTGTCGTTCTACCGATCATATTAGCATAATATGGTTAATAATATGAATTAGATTGATAATAATAAGAGTAATAAGTATAGTATTTGTCGTTCTATCGATCATATAAGCATAATATGGCTAATAATATGAGATAGATTTATAATAATCAGAGTAATAAGTATAGTAATTGTCGTTCTATCGATCATATAAGCATAATATGGCTAATAATATGAGTTAGATTGATAATAGTGAGTGTAATAAGTATAGTAAATGTCGTTCTATCGATCATATAAGCATAATATGGCTAATAATAAGAGTTAGATTGATAATAATAAGAGTAATGAGTATAGTAATTGTAGTTCTTTCGATCATATCTACATAATATGGTTAATAATATGAGTTAGATTCATAATAATAAGAGTAATAAGTATAGTAATTGTCGTTCTATCGATCATATAAGCATAATATGGCTAATAATATGAGTTAGGTTGATAATAATAAGAGTAATAAGTATAGTGATTGTCGTTCTATCGATCAAATTTGCATAATATGGTTAATAATATGAGTTAGATTGATAACGGTGAGTGTAATAAGTATAGTAATTGTCGTTCTATCGATCATATAAGCATAATATGGCCAATAATATGAGTTAGATTGATAATAATAAGAGTAATGAGTATAGTAATTGTAGTTCTATCGATCATTTAAGCATAATATGGCTAATAATATGAGTTAGATTGATAATAATAACAATAATAAGTATAGTAATTGGCGTTCTATCGATCATATAAGCATAATATGGCTAATAATATGAGTTAGATTGATAATAATAAGAGTAATAAGTATAGTAATTGTCGTTCTATCGATCATTTAAGCATAATATGGCTAATAATATGAGTTAGATTGATAGTAATAACAGTAATAAGTATAGTAATTGTCGTTCTATCGATCATTTAAGCATAATATGGTTAATAATATGAGTTAGATTGATAATAATAAGAGTAATAAGTATAGTAATTGTCGTTCTATCGATCATATAAGCATAATATGCCTAATAATATGAGTTAGATTGATAATAATAAGAGTAATGAGTATAGTAATTGTAGTTCTATCGATCATTTAAGCATAATATGGCTAATAATATGAGTTAGATTGATAATAATAACAATAATAAGTATAGTAATTGGCGTTCTATCGATCATATAAGCATAATATGGCTAATAATATGAGTTAGATTGATAATAATAAAAGTAATAAGTATAGTAATTGTCGTTCTATCGATCATTTAAGCATAATATGGCTAATAATATGAGTTAGATTGATAGTAATAACAGTAATAAGTATAGTAATTGTCGTTCTATCGATCATTTAAGCATAATATGGTTAATAATATGAGTTAGATTGATAATAATCAGAGTAATAAGTATAGTAATTGTCGTTCTATCGATCATATAAGCATAATATGGCTAATAATATGAGTTAGATTGATAATAGTGAGTGTAATAAGTATAGTAAATGTCGTTCTATCGATCATATAAGCATAATATGGCTAATAATAAGAGTTAGATTGATAATAATAAGAGTAATGAGTATAGTAATTGTAGTTCTTTCGATCATATCTACATAATATGGTTAATAATATGAGTTAGATTCATAATAATAAGAGTAATAAGTATAGTAATTGTCGTTCTATCGATCATATAAGCATAATATGGCTAATAATATGAGTTGGATTGATAATAATAAGAGTAATAAGTATAGTAATTGTAGTTCTATTGCTCATATAAGCATAATATGGCTAATAATATGAGTTAGATTCATAAGAATAAGAGTAATAAGTATAGTAATTGTCGTTCTATCGATAATTTAAGCATATTATGGCTAATAATATGAGTTAGATTGATAATAATAAGAGTAGTAAGTATAGTAAATGTCGTGCTATCGATCATATCTGCATAATATGGTTCATAATATGAGTTAGATTGATAATAGTAAGAGTAATGTGTATAGTAAATGTCGTGCTATCGATCATATCTGCATAATATTGTTAGTAATATGAGTTAGATTGATAATAGTAAGAGTAATGTGTATAGTAAATGTCGTGCTATCGATCATATCTGCACAATATGGTTAATAATATGAGTTAGATTGATAACAGTGAGTGTAATAAGTATAGTAATTGTCGTTCTACCGATCATATTAGCATAATATGGTTAATAATATGAATTAGATTGATAATAATAAGAGTAATAAGTATAGTATTTGTCGTTCTATCGATCATATAAGCATAATATGGCTAATAATATGAGATAGATTTATAATAATCAGAGTAATAAGTATAGTAATTGTCGTTCTATCGATCATATAAGCATAATATGGCTAATAATATGAGTTAGATTGATAATAGTGAGTGTAATAAGTATAGTAAATGTCGTTCTATCGATCATATAAGCATAATATGGCTAATAATAAGAGTTAGATTGATAATAATAAGAGTAATGAGTATAGTAATTGTAGTTCTTTCGATCATATCTACATAATATGGTTAATAATATGAGTTAGATTCATAATAATAACAGTAATAAGTATAGTAATTGTCGTTCTATCGATCATATAAGCATAATATGGCTAATAATATGAGTTAGGTTGATAATAATAAGAGTAATAAGTATAGTGATTGTCGTTCTATCGATCAAATTTGCATAATATGGTTAATAATATGAGTTAGATTGATAACGGTGAGTGTAATAAGTATAGTAATTGTCGTTCTATCGATCATATAAGCATAATATGGCCAATAATATGAGTTAGATTGATAATAATAAGAGTAATGAGTATAGTAATTGTAGTTCTATCGATCATTTAAGCATAATATGGCTAATAATATGAGTTAGATTGATAATAATAACAATAATAAGTATAGTAATTGGCGTTCTATCGATCATATAAGCATAATATGGCTAATAATATGAGTTAGATTGATAATAATAAGAGTAATAAGTATAGTAATTGTCGTTCTATCGATCATTTAAGCATAATATGGCTAATAATATGAGTTAGATTGATAGTAATAACAGTAATAAGTATAGTAATTGTCGTTCTATCGATCATTTAAGCATAATATGGTTAATAATATGAGTTAGATTGATAATAATAAGAGTAATAAGTATAGTAATTGTCGTTCTATCGATCATATAAGCATAATATGCCTAATAATATGAGTTAGATTGATAATAATAAGAGTAATGAGTATAGTAATTGTAGTTCTATCGATCATTTAAGCATAATATGGCTAATAATATGAGTTAGATTGATAATAATAACAATAATAAGTATAGTAATTGGCGTTCTATCGATCATATAAGCATAATATGGCTAATAATATGAGTTAGATTGATAATAATAAAAGTAATAAGTATAGTAATTGTCGTTCTATCGATCATTTAAGCATAATATGGCTAATAATATGAGTTAGATTGATAGTAATAACAGTAATAAGTATAGTAATTGTCGTTCTATCGATCATTTAAGCATAATATGGTTAATAATATGAGTTAGATTGATAATAATCAGAGTAATAAGTATAGTAATTGTCGTTCTATCGATCATATAAGCATAATATGGCTAATAATATGAGTTAGATTGATAATAGTGAGTGTAATAAGTATAGTAAATGTCGTTCTATCGATCATATAAGCATAATATGGCTAATAATAAGAGTTAGATTGATAATAATAAGAGTAATGAGTATAGTAATTGTAGTTCTTTCGATCATATCTACATAATATGGTTAATAATATGAGTTAGATTCATAATAATAAGAGTAATAAGTATAGTAATTGTCGTTCTATCGATCATATAAGCATAATATGGCTAATAATATGAGTTGGATTGATAATAATAAGAGTAATAAGTATAGTAATTGTAGTTCTATTGCTCATATAAGCATAATATGGCTAATAATATGAGTTAGATTCATAAGAATAAGAGTAATAAGTATAGTAATTGTCGTTCTATCGATAATTTAAGCATATTATGGCTAATAATATGAGTTAGATTGATAATAATAAGAGTAGTAAGTATAGTAAATGTCGTGCTATCGATCATATCTGCATAATATGGTTCATAATATGAGTTAGATTGATAATAGTAAGAGTAATGTGTATAGTAAATGTCGTGCTATCGATCATATCTGCATAATATTGTTAGTAATATGAGTTAGATTGATAATAGTAAGAGTAATGTGTATAGTAAATGTCGTGCTATCGATCATATCTGCACAATATGGTTAATAATATGAGTTAGATTGATAACAGTGAGTGTAATAAGTATAGTAATTGTCGTTCTACCGATCATATTAGCATAATATGGTTAATAATATGAATTAGATTGATAATAATAAGAGTAATAAGTATAGTATTTGTCGTTCTATCGATCATATAAGCATAATATGGCTAATAATATGAGATAGATTTATAATAATCAGAGTAATAAGTATAGTAATTGTCGTTCTATCGATCATATAAGCATAATATGGCTAATAATATGAGTTAGATTGATAATAGTGAGTGTAATAAGTATAGTAAATGTCGTTCTATCGATCATATAAGCATAATATGGCTAATAATAAGAGTTAGATTGATAATAATAAGAGTAATGAGTATAGTAATTGTAGTTCTTTCGATCATATCTACATAATATGGTTAATAATATGAGTTAGATTCATAATAATAAGAGTAATAAGTATAGTAATTGTCGTTCTATCGATCATATAAGCATAATATGGCTAATAATATGAGTTAGGTTGATAATAATAAGAGTAATAAGTATAGTGATTGTCGTTCTATCGATCAAATTTGCATAATATGGTTAATAATATGAGTTAGATTGATAACGGTGAGTGTAATAAGTATAGTAATTGTCGTTCTATCGATCATATAAGCATAATATGGCCAATAATATGAGTTAGATTGATAATAATAAGAGTAATGAGTATAGTAATTGTAGTTCTATCGATCATTTAAGCATAATATGGCTAATAATATGAGTTAGATTGATAATAATAACAATAATAAGTATAGTAATTGGCGTTCTATCGATCATATAAGCATAATATGGCTAATAATATGAGTTAGATTGATAATAATAAGAGTAATAAGTATAGTAATTGTCGTTCTATCGATCATTTAAGCATAATATGGCTAATAATATGAGTTAGATTGATAGTAATAACAGTAATAAGTATAGTAATTGTCGTTCTATCGATCATTTAAGCATAATATGGTTAATAATATGAGTTAGATTGATAATAATAAGAGTAATAAGTATAGTAATTGTCGTTCTATCGATCATATAAGCATAATATGCCTAATAATATGAGTTAGATTGATAATAATAAGAGTAATAAGTATAGTAATTGTCGTTCTATCGATCATTTAAGCATAATATGGCTAATAATATGAGTTAGATTGATAATAATAAGAGTAATAAGTATAGTAATTGTCGTTCTATCGATATTATAAGCATAATATGGCTAATAATAAGAGTTAGATTGATAATAATGAGAGTAATAAGTATAGTAATTGTCGTTCTATCGATCAAATTTGCATAATATGGTTAATAATATGAGTTAGATTGATAACAGTGAGTGTAATAAGTATAGTAATTGTCGTTCTATCGATCATATAAGCATAATATGGCCAATAATATGAGTTAGATTGATAATAATAAGAGTAATGAGTATAGTAATTGTAGTTCTATCGATCATTTAAGCATAATATGGCTAATAATATGAGTTAGATTGATAATAATAACAATAATAAGTATAGTAATTGGCGTTCTATCGATCATATAAGCATAATATGGCTAATAATATGAGTTAGATTGATAATAATAAGAGTAATAAGTATAGTAATTGTCGTTCTATCGATCATTTAAGCATAATATGGCTAATAATATGAGTTAGATTGATAGTAATAACAGTAATAAGTATAGTAATTGTCGTTCTATCGATCATTTAAGCATAATATGGTTAATAATATGAGTTAGATTGATAATAATAAGAGTAATAAGTATAGTAATTGTCGTTCTATCGATCATATAAGCATAATATGGCTAATAATATGAGTTAGATTGATAATAATAAGAGTAATAAGTATAGTAATTGTCGTTCTATCGATCATTTAAGCATAATATGGCTAATAATATGAGTTAGATTGATAGCAATAACAGTAACAAGAATAGTAATTGTCGTTCTATCGATAATATAAGCATAATATGGCTAATAATATGAGTTAGATTGATAATACTCAGAGTAGTGAGTATAGTAATTCTCGTTCTATCGATAATATAAGCATAATATGGCTAATAATATGAGTTAGATTGATAATACTCAGAGTAGTGAGTATAGTAATTCTCGTTCTATCGATCATATAAGCATAATATGGCTAATAATATGAGTTAGATTGATAATACTAAGAGTAGTGAGTATAGTAATTGTAGTTCTAGAGATCATTTAAGCATAATATGCTAATAATATGAGTTGGATTGATAATAATAAAAGTAATAAGTATAGTAATTGTCGTTCTATCGATAATATAAGCATAATATGGCTAATAATATGAGTTAGATTGATAATACTAAGAGTAGTGAAATATAGTAATTCTCGTTCTATCGATCATAGAAGCATAATATGGCTAATAATATGAGTTAGATTGATAATAATAAGAGTAATGAGTATAGTAATTGGCGTTCTGTCGATCATATCTGCATGATATGGTTAATAATATGAGTTCGATTGATAATAATAAGAGTAATAAGTATAGTAATTGTAGTTCCATTGCTCATATAAGCATAATATGGCTAATAATATGAGTTAGATTCATAATAATAAGAGTAATAAGTATAGTAATTGTCGTTCTATCGATCATTTATGCATAATATGGCTAATAATATGAGTTAGATTGATAATAATAAGAGTAGTAAGTATAGTAAATGTCGTGCTATCGATCATATTAGCATAATATGGTTAATAATATGAATTAGATTGATAATAATAAGAGTAATAAGTATAGTAATTGTCGTTCTATCGATCATTTAAGCATAATATGGCTAATAATATGAGTTAGATTGATAGTAATAACAGTAATAAGTATAGTAATTGTCGTTTTACCGATAATATAAGCATAATATGGCTAATAATATGAGTTAGATTGATAATACTAAGAGTAGTGAGTATAGTAATTCTCGTTCTATCGATCATAGAAGCATAATATGGCTAATAATATGAGTTAGATTGATAATAATAAGAGTAATGAGTATAGTAATTGTAGTTCTATCGATCATATCTGCATTATATGGTTAATAATATGAGTTAGATTGATAATAATAAGAGTAATAAGTATAGTAATTGTAGTTCTAATGCTCATATAAGCATAATATGGCTAATAATATGAGTTAGATTCATAATAATAAGAGTAATAAGTATAGTAATTGTCGTTCTATCGATCATTTAAGCATAATATGGCTAATAATATGAGATAGATTTATAATAATCAGAGTAATAAGTATAGTAATTGTCGTTCTATCGATCATATAAGCATAATATGGCTAATAATATGAGATAGATTTATAATAATCAGAGTAATAAGTATAGTAATTGTCGTTCTATCGATCATATAAGCATAATATGGCTAATAATATGAGTTAGATTGATAATAGTGAGTGTAATAAGTATAGTAAATGTCGTTCTATCGATCATATAAGCATAATATGGCTAATAATAAGAGTTAGATTGATAATAATAAGAGTAATGAGTATAGTAATTGTAGTTCTTTCGATCATATCTACATAATATGGTTAATAATATGAGTTAGATTCATAATAATAAGAGTAATAAGTATAGTAATTGTCGTTCTATCGATCATATAAGCATAATATGGCTAATAATATGAGTTAGGTTGATAATAATAAGAGTAATAAGTATAGTGATTGTCGTTCTATCGATCAAATTTGCATAATATGGTTAATAATATGAGTTAGATTGATAACGGTGAGTGTAATAAGTATAGTAATTGTCGTTCTATCGATCATATAAGCATAATATGGCCAATAATATGAGTTAGATTGATAATAATAAGAGTAATGAGTATAGTAATTGTAGTTCTATCGATCATTTAAGCATAATATGGCTAATAATATGAGTTAGATTGATAATAATAACAATAATAAGTATAGTAATTGGCGTTCTATCGATCATATAAGCATAATATGGCTAATAATATGAGTTAGATTGATAATAATAAGAGTAATAAGTATAGTAATTGTCGTTCTATCGATCATTTAAGCATAATATGGCTAATAATATGAGTTAGATTGATAGTAATAACAGTAATAAGTATAGTAATTGTCGTTCTATCGATCATTTAAGCATAATATGGTTAATAATATGAGTTAGATTGATAATAATAAGAGTAATAAGTATAGTAATTGTCGTTCTATCGATCAAATTTGCATAATATGGTTAATAATATGAGTTAGATTGATAATAGTGAGTGTAATAAGTATAGTAAATGTCGTTCTATCGATCATATAGTCATAATATGGGTAATAATATGAGTTAGATTGATGATAATAAGAGTAATTAGTATAGTAAATGTCGTGCTATCGATCATATCTGCATAATATGGTTAATAATATGAGTTAGATTGATAATAGTGAGTGTAATAAGTATAGTAAATGTCGTTCTATCGATCATTTAAGCATAATATGGCTAATAATAAGAGTTAGATTGATAATAATAAGAGTAATGAGTATAGTAATTGTAGTTCCTTCGATCATATCTGCATAATATGGTTAATAATATGAGTTAGATTCATAATAATAAGAGTAATAAGTATAGTAATTGTCGTTCTATCGATCATTTAAGCATAATATGGCTAATAATATGAGTTAGATTGATAGCAATAACAGTAATAAGAATAGTAATTGTCGTTCTATCGATAATATAAGCATAATATGGCTAATAATATGAGTTAGATTGATAATACTCAGAGTAGTGAGTATAGTAATTCTCGTTCTATCGATAATATAAGCATAATATGGCTAATAATATGAGTTAGATTGATAATACTCAGAGTAGTGAGTATAGTAATTCTCGTTCTATCGATCATATAAGCATAATATGGCTAATAATATGAGTTAGATTGATAATACTAAGAGTAGTGAGTATAGTAATTGTAGTTCTAGAGATCATTTAAGCATAATATGGCTAATAATATGAGTTGGATTGATAATAATAAAAGTAATAAGTATAGTAATTGTCGTTCTATCGATAATATAAGCATAATATGGCTAATAATATGAGTTAGATTCATAATACTAAGAGTAGTGAAATATAGTAATTCTCGTTCTATCGATCATAGAAGCATAATATGGCTAATAATATGAGTTAGATTGATAATAATAAGAGTAATGAGTATAGTAATTGGCGTTCTGTCGATCATATCTGCATAATATGGTTAATAATATGAGTTCGATTGATAATAATAAGAGTAATAAGTATAGTAATTGTAGTTCCATTGCTCATATAAGCATAATATGGCTAATAATATGAGTTAGATTCATAATAATAAGAGTAATAAGTATAGTAATTGTCGTTCTATCGATCATTTATGCATAATATGGCTAATAATATGAGTTAGATTGATAATAATAAGAGTAGTAAGTATAGTAAATGTCGTGCTATCGATCATATTAGCATAATATGGTTAATAATATGAATTAGATTGATAATAATAAGAGTAATAAGTATAGTAATTGTCGTTCTATCGATCATTTAAGCATAATATGGCTAATAATATGAGTTAGATTGATAGTAATAACAGTAATAAGTATAGTAATTGTCGTTTTACCGATAATATAAGCATAATATGGCTAATAATATGAGTTAGATTGATAATACTAAGAGTAGTGAGTATAGTAATCCTCGTTCTATCGATCATAGAAGCATAATATGGCTAATAATATGAGTTAGATTGATAATAATAAGAGTAATGAGTATAGTAATTGTAGTTCTATCGATCATATCTGCATTATATGGTTAATAATATGAGTTAGATTGATAATAATAAGAGTAATAAGTATAGTAATTGTAGTTCTATTGCTCATATAAGCATAATATGGCTAATAATATGAGTTAGATTCATAATAATAAGAGTAATAAGTATAGTAATTGTCGTTCTATCGATCATTTAAGCATAATATGGCTAATAATATGAGATAGATTTATAATAATCAGAGTAATAAGTATAGTAATTGTCGTTCTATCGATCATATAAGCATAATATGGCTAATAATATGAGTTAGATTGATAATAATAAGAGTAATAAGTATAGTAATTGTCGTTCTATCGATCATATCTGCATAATATGGTTAGTAACATGAGTTAGATTGATAATAGTGAGTGTAATAAGTATAGTAAATGTCGTTCTATCGATCATATAATCATAATATGGGTAATAATATGGGGTAGATTGATAATAATAAGAGTAATGAGTATAGTAATTGTAGTTCTTTCGATCATATCTGCATAATATGGTTAATAATATGAGTTAGATTCATAATAATAAGAGTAATAAGTATAGTAATTGTCGTTCTATCGATCATATAAGCATAATATGGCTAATAATATGAGTTAGGTTGATAATAACAGGAGTAACAAGTATAGTAATTGTCGTTCTATCGATCATTTAAGCATAATATGGCTAATAATATGGGTTAGATTGATAATAATAAGAGTAATGATTATAGTAATTGTAGTTCTATCGATCATTTAAGTATAATATGCTAATAATATGAGTTAGATTGATAATAATAACAGTAATAAGTATAGTCATTGGCGTTCTATCGATATTATAAGCATAATATGGCTAATAATAAGAGTTAGATTGATAATAATAAGAGTAATGAGTATAGTAATTGTAGTTCTATCGATCATATCTGCATAATATGGTTAATAATATGAGTTAGATTCATAATAATAAGAGTAATAAGTATAGTAATTGTCGTTCTATCGATCATATAAGCATAATATGGCTAATAATATGAGTTAGGTTGATAATAATAAGAGTAATAAGTATTGTGATTGTCGTTCTATCGATCAAATTTGCATAATATGGTTAATAATATGAGTTAGATTGATAACAGTGAGTGTAATAAGTATAGTAATTGTCGTTCTGTCGATCATATTAGCATAATATGGCTAATAATATGGGTTAGATTGATAATAATAAGAGTAATGAGTATAGTAATTGTAGTTCTATCGATCATTTAAGCATAATATGGCTAATAATATGAGTTAGATTGATAATAATAACAGTAATAAGTATAGTAATTGTCGTTCTATCGATAATATAAGCATAATATGGCTAATAATATGAGTTAGATTGATAGTAATAAGAGTAATAAGTATAGTAATTGTAGTTCTATCGATCATATCTGCATAATATGGTTAATAATATGAGTTAGATTCACAATAATAAGAGTAATAAGTATAGTAATTGTCGTTCTATCGATCATATAAGCATAATATGGTTAATAATATGAGTTAGATTGATAATAATAAGAGTAATAAGTACAGTAATTGCCGTTCTATCGATCATTTAAGCATAATATGGCTAATAATATGAGTTAGATTGATAATAATAAGAGTAATAAGTATAGTGATTGTCGTTCTATCGATCAAATTTGCATAATATGGTTAATAATATGAGTTAGATTGATAACAGTGAGTGTAATAAGTATAGTAATTGTCGTTCTATCGATCATATAAGCATAATATGTCTAATAATATGAGTTAGATTGATAATAATAGGAGTAACAAGTATAGTAATTGTCGTTCTATCGATCATTTAAGCATAATATGGCTAATAATATGAGTTAGATTGATAGTAATAACAGTAATAAGTATAGTAATTGTCGTTCTATCGATAATATAAGCATAGTATGGCTAATAATATGAGTTAGATTGATAATACTAAGAGTAGTGAGTATAGTAATTCTCGTTCTATAGATCATTTAAGCATAATATGGCTAATAATAAGAGTTAGATTGATAGTAATAACAGTAATAAGTATAGTAATTGTCGTTCTATCGATAATATAATCATAATATGGGTAATAATATGAGTTAGATTGATGATAATAAGAGTAATTAGTATAGTAAATGTCGTGCTATCGATCATATCTGCATAATATGGTTAATAATATGAGTTAGATTGATAATAGTGAGTGTAATAAGTATAGTAAATGTCGTTCTATCGATCATATAAGCATAATATGGCTAATAATAAGAGTTAGATTGATAATAATAAGAGTAATGAGTATAGTAATTGTAGTTCTTTCGATCATATCTGCATAATATGGTTAATAATATGAGTTAGATTCATAATAATAAGAGTAATAAGTATAGTAATTGTCGTTCTATCGATCATATAAGCATAATATGGCTAATAATATGAGTTAGGTTGATAATAATAAGAGTAATAAGTATTGTGATTGTCGTTCTATCGATATTATAAGCATAATATGGCTAATAATATGAGTTAGATTGATAGTAATAAGAGTAATAAGTATAGTAATTGTAGTTCTATCGATCATATCTGCGTAATATGGTTAATAATATGAGTTAGATTCACAATAATAAGAGTAATAAGTATAGTAATTGTCGTTCTATCGATCATATAAGCATAATATGGTTAATAATATGAGTTAGATTGATAATAATAAGAGTAATAAGTACAGTAATTGCCGTTCTATCGATCATTTAAGCATAATATGGTTAATAATATGAGTTAGATTGATAACAGTGAGTGTAATAAGTATAGTAATTGTCGTTCTGTCGATCATATTAGCATAATATGGCTAATAATATGGGTTAGATTGATAATAATAAGAGTAATGAGTATAGTAATTGTAGTTCTATCGATCATTTAAGCATAATATGGCTAATAATATGAGTTAGATTGATAATAATAACAGTAATAAGTATAGTAATTGTCGTTCTATCGATATTATAAGCATAATATGGCTAATAATATGAGTTAGATTGATAGTAATAAGAGTAATAAGTATAGTAATTGTAGTTCTATCGATCATATCTGCATAATATGGTTAATAATATGAGTTAGATTCACAATAATAAGAGTAATAAGTATAGTAATTGTCGTTCTATCGATCATATAAGCATAATATGGTTAATAATATGAGTTAGATTGATAATAATAAGAGTAATAAGTACAGTAATTGCCGTTCTATCGATCATTTAAGCATAATATGGCTAATAATATGAGTTAGATTGATAATAATAAGAGTAGTAAGTATAGTAAATGTCGTGCTATCGATCATATCTGCATTATATGGTTAATAATATGAGTTAGATTGATAATAGTAAGAGTAATGTGTATAGTAAATGTCGTGCTATCGATCATATCTGCATAATATGGTTAATAATATGAGTTAGATTGATAATAGTAAGAGTAATGTGTATAGTAAATGTCGTGCTATCGATCATATCTGCACAATATGGTTAATAATATGAGTTAGATTGATAACAGTGAGTGTAATAAGTATAGTAATTGTCGTTCTACCGATCATATTAGCATAATATGGTTAATAATATGAATTAGATTGATAATAATAAGAGTAATAAGTATAGTATTTGTCGTTCTATCGATCATATAAGCATAATATGGCTAATAATATGAGATAGATTTATAATAATTAGAGTAATAAGTATAGTAATTGTCGTTCTATCGATCATATAAGCATAATATGGCTAATAATATGAGTTAGATTGATAATAATAAGAGTAATAAGTATAGTAATTGTCGTTCTATCGATCATATCTGCATAATATGGTTAATAACATGAGTTAGATTGATAATAGTGAGTGTAATAAGTATAGTAAATGTCGTTCTATCGATCATATAGTCATAATATGGGTAATAATATGAGTTAGATTGATGATAATAAGAGTAATTAGTATAGTAAATGTCGTGCTATCGATCATATCTGCATAATATGGTTAATAATATGAGTTAGATTGATAATAGTGAGTGTAATAAGTATAGTAAATGTCGTTCTATCGATCATTTAAGCATAATATGGCTAATAATAAGAGTTAGATTGATAATAATAAGAGTAATGAGTATAGTAATTGTAGTTCTTTCGATCATATCTGCATAATATGGTTAATAATATGAGTTAGATTCATAATAATAAGAGTAATAAGTATAGTAATTGTCGTTCTATCGATCATATAAGCATAATGTGGCTAATAATATGAGTTAGGTTGATAATAATAAGAGTAATAAGTATAGTGATTGTCGTTCTATCGATTAAATTTGCATAATATGGTTAATAATATGAGTTAGATTGATAACAGTGAGTGTAATAAGTATAGTAATTGTCGTTCTATCGATCATATAAGCATAATATGGCCAATAATATGAGTTAGATTGATAATAATAAGAGTAATGAGTATAGTAATTGTAGTTCTATCGATCATATCTGCATAATATGGTTAATAATATGAGTTAGATTCAAAATAATAAGAGTAATAAGTATAGTAATTGTCGTTCTATCGATCATATAAGCATAATATGGCTAATAATATGAGTTAGATTGATAATAACAGGAGTAACAAGTATAGTAATTGTCGTTCTATCGATCATATAAGCATAATATGGCTAATAATATGAGTTAGATTGATAATACTCAGAGTAGTGAGTATAGTAATTCTCGCTCTATCGATCATATAAGCATAATATGGCTAATAATATGAGTTAGATTTATAGTAATAACAGTAATAAGTATAGTAATTGTCGTTCTATCGATAATGTAAGGATAATATGGCTAATAATATGAGTTAGATTGATAATACTAAGAGTAGTGAGTATAGTAATTCTCGTTCTATCGATCATATAAGCATAATATGGCTAATAATATGAGTTAGGTTGATAATAATAAGAGTAATAAGTATAGTGATTGTCGTTCTATCGATCAAATTTGCATAATATGGTTAATAATATGAGTTAGATTGATAATAATAAGAGTAATAAGTATAGTAATTGTCGTTCTATCGATCATATCTGCATAATATGGTTAATAACATGAGTTAGATTGATAATAGTGAGTGTAATAAGTATAGTAAATGTCGTTCTATCGATCATATAGTCATAATATGGGTAATAATATGAGTTAGATTGATGATAATAAGAGTAATTAGTATAGTAAATGTCGTGCTATCGATCATATCTGCATAATATGGTTAATAATATGAGTTAGATTGATAATAGTGAGTGTAATAAGTATAGTAAATGTCGTTCTATCGATCATTTAAGCATAATATGGCTAATAATAAGAGTTAGATTGATAATAATAAGAGTAATGAGTATAGTAATTGTAGTTCCTTCGATCATATCTGCATAATATGGTTAATAATATGAGTTAGATTCATAATAATAAGAGTAATAAGTATAGTAATTGTCGTTCTATCGATCATATAAGCATAATGTGGCTAATAATATGAGTTAGGTTGATAATAATAAGAGTAATAAGTATAGTGATTGTCGTTCTATCGATTAAATTTGCATAATATGGTTAATAATATGAGTTAGATTGATAACAGTGAGTGTAATAAGTATAGTAATTGTCGTTCTATCGATCATATAAGCATAATATGGCCAATAATATGAGTTAGATTGATAATAATAAGAGTAATGAGTATAGTAATTGTAGTTCTATCGATCATTTAAGCATAATATGGCTAATAATATGAGTTAGATTGATAATAATAACAATAATAAGTATAGTAATTGGCGTTCTATCGATCATATAAGCATAATATGGCTAATAATATGAGTTAGATTGATAATAATAAGAGTAATAAGTATAGTAATTGTCGTTCTATCGATCATTTAAGCATCATATGGCTAATAATATGAGTTAGATTGATAATAATAAGAGTAATAAGTATAGTAATTGTCGTTCTATCGATATTATAAGCATAATATGGCTTATAATAAGAGTTAGATTGATAATAATAAGAGTAATAAGTATAGTAATTGTCGTTCTATCGATCATATCTGCATAATATGGTTAATAACATGAGTTAGATTGATAATAGTGAGTGTAATAAGTATAGTAATTGTCGTTCTATCGATCATATAAGCATAATATGGCCAATAATATGAGTTAGATTGATAATAATAAGAGTAATGAGTATAGTAATTGTAGTTCTATCGATCATTTAAGCATAATATGGCTAATAATATGAGTTAGATTGATAATACTCAGAGTAGTGAGTATAGTAATTCTCGTTCTATCGATCATATAAGCATAATATGGCTAATAATATGAGTTAGATTGATAATACTAAGAGTAGTGAGTATAGTAATTGTAGTTCTAGAGATCATTTAAGCATAATATGGCTAATAATATGAGTTGGATTGATAATAATAAAAGTAATAAGTATAGTAATTGTCGTTCTATCGATAATATAAGCATAATATGGCTAATAATATGAGTTAGATTGATAATACTAAGAGTAGTGAAATATAGTAATTCTCGTTCTATCGATCATAGAAGCATAATATGGCTAATAATATGAGTTAGATTGATAATAATAAGAGTAATGAGTATAGTAATTGGCGTTCTGTCGATCATATCTGCATAATATGGTTAATAATATGAGTTCGATTGATAATAATAAGAGTAATAAGTATAGTAATTGTAGTTCCATTGCTCATATAAGCATAATATGGCTAATAATATGAGTTAGATTCATAATAATAAGAGTAATAAGTATAGTAATTGTCGTTCTATCGATCATTTATGCATTATATGGCTAATAATATGGGTTAGATTGATAATAATAAGAGTAGTAAGTATAGTAAATGTCGTGCTATCGATCATATCTGCATAATATGGTTAATAATATGAGTTAGATTGATAACAGTAAGCGTAATGTGTATAGTAAATGTCGTGCTATCGGTCATATCTGCATAATATGGTTAATAATATGAGTTAGATTGATAATAGTAAGAGTAATGTGTATAGTAAATGTCGTGCTATCGATCATATCTGCACAATATGGTTAATAATATGAGTTAGATTGATAACAGTGAGTGTAATAAGTATAGTAATTCTCGTTCTATCGATCATAGAAGCATAATATGGCTAATAATATGAGTTAGATTGATAATAATAAGAGTAATGAGTATAGTAATTGTAGTTCTATCGATCATATCTGCATTATATGGTTAATAATATGAGTTAGATTGATAATAATAAGAGTAATAAGTATAGTAATTGTAGTTCTATTGCTCATATAAGCATAATATGGCTAATAATATGAGTTAGATTCATAATAATAAGAGTAATAAGTATAGTAATTGTCGTTCTATCGATCATTTAAGCATAATATGGCTAATAATATGAGATAGATTTATAATAATCAGAGAAATAAGTATAGTAATTGTCGTTCTATCGATCATTTATGCATAATATGGCTAATAATATGAGTTAGATTGATAACAATAAGAGTAATAAGTATAGTAATTGTCGTGCTATCGATCATATCTGCATAATATGGTTAATAATATGAGTTCGATTGATAATAATAAGAGTAATAAGTATAGTAATTGTAGTTCCATTGCTCATATAAGCATAATATGGCTAATAATATGAGTTAGATTCATAATAATAAGAGTAATAAGTATAGTAATTGTCGTTCTATCGATCATTTATGCATAATATGGCTAATAATATGAGTTAGATTGATAATAATAAGAGTAATAAGTATAGTATTTGTCGTTCAATCGATCATATAAGCATAATATGGCTAATAATATGAGTTAGATTGATGATAATAAGAGTAGTAAGTATAGTAAATGTCGTGCTATCGATCATATCTGCATAATATGGTTAATAATATGAGTTAGATTGATAATAGTAAGCGTAATGTGTATAGTAAATGTCGTGCTATCGGTCATATCTGCATAATATGGTTAATAATATGAGTTAGATTGATAATAGTAAGAGTAATGTGTATAGTAAATGTCGTGCTATCGATCATATCTGCACAATATGGTTAATAATATGAGTTAGATTGATAACAGTGAGTGTAATAAGTATAGTAATTCTCGTTCTATCGATCATAGAAGCATAATATGGCTAATAATATGAGTTAGATTGATAATAATAAGAGTAATGAGTATAGTAATTGTAGTTCTATCGATCATATCTGCATTATATGGTTAATAATATGAGTTAGATTGATAATAATAAGAGTAATAAGTATAGTAATTGTAGTTCTATTGCTCATATAAGCATAATATGGCTAATAATATGAGTTAGATTCATAATAATAAGAGTAATAAGTATAGTAATTGTCGTTCTATCGATCATTTATGCATAATATGGCTAATAATATGAGTTAGATTGATAATAATAAGAGTAGTAAGTATAGTAAATGTCGTGCTATCGATCATATCTGCATAATATGGTTAATAATATGAGTTAGATTGATAATAGTAAGCGTAATGTGTATAGTAAATGTCGTGCTATCGATCATATCTGCATAATATGGTTAATAATATGAGTTAGATTGATAATAGTAAGAGTAATGTGTATAGTAAATGTCGTGCTATCGATCATATCTGCACAATATGGTTAATAATATGAGTTAGATTGATAACAGTGAGTGTAATAAGTATAGTAATTGTCGTTCTATCGATCATATTAGCATAATATGGTTAATAATATGAATTAGATTGATAATAATAAGAGTAATAAGTATAGTAATTGTCGTTCTATCGATCATTTAAGCATAATATGGCTAATAATATGAGTTAGATTGATAGTAATAACAGTAATAAGTATAGTAATTGTCGTTTTACCGATAATATAAGCATAATATGGCTAATAATATGAGTTAGATTGATAATACTAAGAGTAGTGAAATATAGTAATTCTCGTTCTATCGATCATAGAAGCATAATATGGCTAATAATATGAGTTAGATTGATAATAATAAGAGTAATGAGTATAGTAATTGGCGTTCTGTCGATCATATCTGCATAATATGGTTAATAATATGAGTTCGATTGATAATAATAAGAGTAATAAGTATAGTAATTGTAGTTCCATTGCTCATATAAGCATAATATGGCTAATAATATGAGTTAGATTCATAATAATAAGAGTAATAGGTATAGTAATTGTCGTTCTATCGATCATTTATTCATAATATGGCTAATAATATGAGTTAGATTGATAATACTCAGAGTAGTGAGTATAGTAATTCTCGCTCTATCGATCATATAAGCATAATATGGCTAATAATATGAGTTAGATTTATAGTAATAACAGTAATAAGTATAGTAATTGTCGTTCTATCGATAATGTAAGGATAATATGGCTAATAATATGAGTTAGATTGATAATACTAAGAGTAGTGAGTATAGTAATTCTCGTTCTATCGATCATATAAGCATAATATGGCTAATAATATGAGTTAGGTTGATAATAATAAGAGTAATAAGTATAGTGATTGTCGTTCTATCGATCAAATTTGCATAATATGGTTAATAATATGAGTTAGATTGATAATAATAAGAGTAATAAGTATAGTAATTGTCGTTCTATCGATCATATCTGCATAATATGGTTAATAACATGAGTTAGATTGATAATAGTGAGTGTAATAAGTATAGTAAATGTCGTTCTATCGATCATATAGTCATAATATGGGTAATAATATGAGTTAGATTGATGATAATAAGAGTAATTAGTATAGTAAATGTCGTGCTATCGATCATATCTGCAGAATATGGTTAATAATATGAGTTAGATTGATAATGGTGAGTGTAATAAGTATAGTAAATGTCGTTCTATCGATCATTTAAGCATAATATGGCTAATAATAAGAGTTAGATTGATAATAATAAGAGTAATGAGTATAGTAATTGTAGTTCCTTCGATCATATCTGCATAATATGGTTAATAATATGAGTTAGATTCATAATAATAAGAGTAATAAGTATAGTAATTGTCGTTCTATCGATCATATAAGCATAATGTGGCTAATAATATGAGTTAGGTTGATAATAATAAGAGTAATAAGTATAGTGATTGTCGTTCTATCGATTAAATTTGCATAATATGGTTAATAATATGAGTTAGATTGATAACAGTGAGTGTAATAAGTATAGTAATTGTCGTTCTATCGATCATATAAGCATAATATGGCCAATAATATGAGTTAGATTGATAATAATAAGAGTAATGAGTATAGTAATTGTAGTTCTATCGATCATATCTGCATAATATGGTTAATAATATGAGTTAGATTCAAAATAATAAGAGTAATAAGTATAGTAATTGTCGTTCTATCGATCATATAAGCATAATATGGCTAATAATATGAGTTAGATTGATAATAACAGGAGTAACAAGTATAGTAATTGTCGTTCTATCGATCATATAAGCATAATATGGCTAATAATATGAGTTAGATTGATAATACTCAGAGTAGTGAGTATAGTAATTCTCGCTCTATCGATCATATAAGCATAATATGGCTAATAATATGAGTTAGATTTATAGTAATAACAGTAATAAGTATAGTAATTGTCGTTCTATCGATAATGTAAGGATAATATGGCTAATAATATGAGTTAGATTGATAATACTAAGAGTAGTGAGTATAGTAATTCTCGTTCTATCGATCATATAAGCATAATATGGCTAATAATATGAGTTAGGTTGATAATAATAAGAGTAATAAGTATAGTGATTGTCGTTCTATCGATCAAATTTGCATAATATGGTTAATAATATGAGTTAGATTGATAACAGTGAGTGTAATAAGTATAGTAATTGTCGTTCTATCGATCATATAAGCATAATATGGCCAATAATATGAGTTAGATTGATAATAATAAGAGTAATGAGTATAGTAATTGTAGTTCTATCGATCATTTAAGCATAATATGGCTAATAATATGAGTTAGATTGATAATAATAACAATAATAAGTATAGTAATTGGCGTTCTATCGATCATATAAGCATAATATGGCTAATAATATGAGTTAGATTGATAATAATAAAAGTAATAAGTATAGTAATTGTCGTTCTATCGACCATTTAAGCATAATATGGCTAATAATATGAGTTAGATTGATAGTAATAACAGTAATAAGTATAGTAATTGTCGTTCTATCGATCATTTAAGCATAATATGGTTAATAATATGAGTTAGATTGAAAATAATAAGAGTAATAAGTATAGTAATTGTCGTTCTATCGATCATATAAGCATAATATGGCTAATAATATGAGTTAGATTGATAATAATAAGAGTAATAAGTATAGTAATTGTCGTTCTATCGATCATTTAAGCATCATATGGCTAATAATATGAGTTAGATTGATAATAATAAGAGTAATAAGTATAGTAATTGTCGTTCTATCGATATTATAAGCATAATATGGCTTATAATAAGAGTTAGATTGATAATAATAAGAGTAATAAGTATAGTAATTGTCGTTCTATCGATCATATCTGCATAATATGGTTAATAACATGAGTTAGATTGATAATAGTGAGTGTAATAAGTATAGTAATTGTCGTTCTATCGATCATATAAGCATAATATGGCCAATAATATGAGTTAGATTGATAATAATAAGAGTAATGAGTATAGTAATTGTAGTTCTATCGATCATTTAAGCATAATATGGCTAATAATATGAGTTAGATTGATAATACTCAGAGTAGTGAGTATAGTAATTCTCGTTCTATCGATCATATAAGCATAATATGGCTAATAATATGAGTTAGATTGATAATACTAAGAGTAGTGAGTATAGTAATTGTAGTTCTAGAGATCATTTAAGCATAATATGGCTAATAATATGAGTTGGATTGATAATAATAAAAGTAATAAGTATAGTAATTGTCGTTCTATCGATAATATAAGCATAATATGGCTAATAATATGAGTTAGATTGATAATACTAAGAGTAGTGAAATATAGTAATTCTCGTTCTATCGATCATAGAAGCATAATATGGCTAATAATATGAGTTAGATTGATAATAATAAGAGTAATGAGTATAGTAATTGGCGTTCTGTCGATCATATCTGCATAATATGGTTAATAATATGAGTTCGATTGATAATAATAAGAGTAATAAGTATAGTAATTGTAGTTCCATTGCTCATATAAGCATAATATGGCTAATAATATGAGTTAGATTCATAATAATAAGAGTAATAAGTATAGTAATAGTCGTTCTATCGATCATTTATGCATTATATGGCTAATAATATGAGTTAGATTGATAATAATAAGAGTAGTAAGTATAGTAAATGTCGTGCTATCGATCATATCTGCATAATATGGTTAATAATATGAGTTAGATTGATAATAGTAAGCGTAATGTGTATAGTAAATGTCGTGCTATCGGTCATATCTGCATAATATGGTTAATAATATGAGTTAGATTGATAATAGTAAGAGTAATGTGTATAGTAAATGTCGTGCTATCGATCATATCTGCACAATATGGTTAATAATATGAGTTAGATTGATAACAGTGAGTGTAATAAGTATAGTAATTCTCGTTCTATCGATCATAGAAGCATAATATGGCTAATAATATGAGTTAGATTGATAATAATAAGAGTAATGAGTATAGTAATTGTAGTTCTATCGATCATATCTGCATTATATGGTTAATAATATGAGTTAGATTGATAATAATAAGAGTAATAAGTATAGTAATTGTAGTTCTATTGCTCATATAAGCATAATATGGCTAATAATATGAGTTAGATTCATAATAATAAGAGTAATAAGTATAGTAATTGTCGTTCTATCGATCATTTAAGCATAATATGGCTAATAATATGAGATAGATTTATAATAATCAGAGTAATAAGTATAGTAATTGTCGTTCTATCGATCATTTATGCATAATATGGCTAGTAATATGAGTTAGATTGATAACAATAAGAGTAATAAGTATAGTAATTGTCGTGCTATCGATCATATCTGCATAATATGGTTAATAATATGAGTTCGATTGATAATAATAAGAGTAATAAGTATAGTAACTGTAGTTCCATTGCTCATATAAGCATAATATGGCTAATAATATGAGTTAGATTCATAATAATAAGAGTAATAAGTATAGTAATTGTCGTTCTATCGATCATTTATGCATAATATGGCTAATAATATGAGTTAGATTGATAATAATAAGAGTAATGAGTATAGTAATTGTAGTTCTATCGATCATATCTGCATTATATGGTTAATAATATGAGTTAGATTGATAATAATAAGAGTAATAAGTATAGTAATTGTAGTTCTATTGCTCATATAAGCATAATATGGCTAATAATAAGAGTTAGATTGATAATAATAAGAGTAATAAGTATAGTAATTGTCGTTCTATCGATCATATCTGCATAATATGGTTAATAACATGAGTTAGATTGATAATAGTGAGTGTAATAAGTATAGTAAATGTCGTTCTATCGATCATATAATCATAATATGGGTAATAATATGAGGTAGATTGATGATAATAAGAGTAATAAGTATAGTAAATGTCGTGCTATCGATCATATCTGCATAATATGGTTAATAATATGAGTTAGATTGATAATAGTGAGTGTAATAAGTATAGTAAATGTCGTTCTATCGATCATATAAGCATAATATGGCTAATAATAAGAGTTAGATTGATAATAATAAGAGTAATGAGTATAGTAATTGTAGTTCTTTCGATCATATCTACATAATATGGTTAATAATATGAGTTAGATTCATAATAATAAGAGTAATAAGTATAGTAATTGTCGTTCTATCGATCATATAAGCATAATATGGCTAATAATATGAGTTAGGTTGATAATAATAAGAGTAATAAGTATAGTGATTGTCGTTCTATCGATCAAATTTGCATAATATGGTTAATAATATGAGTTAGATTGATAACAGTGAGTGTAATAAGTATAGTAATTGTCGTTCTATCGATCATATAAGCATAATATGGCCAATAATATGAGTTAGATTGATAATAATAAGAGTAATGAGTATAGTAATTGTAGTTCTATCGATCATTTAAGCATAATATGGCTAATAATATGAGTTAGATTGATAATAATAACAATAATAAGTATAGTAATTGGCGTTCTATCGATCATATAAGCATAATATGGCTAATAATATGAGTTAGATTGATAATAATAAGAGTAATAAGTATAGTAATTGTCGTTCTATCGATCATTTAAGCATAATATGGCTAATAATATGAGTTAGATTGATAGTAATAACAGTAATAAGTATAGTAATTGTCGTTCTATCGATCATTTAAGCATAATATGGTTAATAATATGAGTTAGATTGATAATAATAAGAGTAATAAGTATAGTAATTGTCGTTCTATCGATCATATAAGCGTAATATGGCTAATAATATGAGTTAGATTGATAATAATAAGAGTAATAAGTATAGTAATTGTCGTTCTATCGATCATTTAAGCATAATATGGCTAATAATATGAGTTAGATTGATAGCAATAACAGTAATAAGTATAGTAATTGTCGTTCTATCGATAATATAAGCATAATATGGCTAATAATATGAGTTAGATTGATAATACTCAGAGTAGTGAGTATAGTAATTCTCGTTCTATCGATAATATAAGCATAATATGGCTAATAATATGAGTTAGATTGATAATACTCAGAGTAGTGAGTATAGTAATTCTCGTTCTATCGATCATATAAGCATAATATGGCTAATAATATGAGTTAGATTGATAATACCAAGAGTAGTGAGTATAGTAATTGTAGTTCTAGAGATCATTTAAGCATAATATGGCTAATAATATGAGTTGGATTGATAATAATAAAAGTAATAAGTATAGTAATTGTCGTTCTATCGATAATATAAGCATAATATGGCTAATAATATGAGTTAGATTGATAATACTAAGAGTAGTGAAATATAGTAATTCTCGTTCTATCGATCAGAGAAGCATAATATGGCTAATAATATGAGTTAGATTGATAATAATAAGAGTAATGAGTATAGTAATTGGCGTTCTGTCGATCATATCTGCATAATATGGTTAATAATATGAGTTCGATTGATAATAATAAGAGTAATAAGTATAGTAATTGTAGTTCCATTGCTCATATAAGCATAATATGGCTAATAATATGAGTTAGATTCATAATAATAAGAGTAATAAGTATAGTAATTGTCGTTCTATCGATCATTTATGCATAATATGGCTAATAATATGAGTTAGATTGATAATAATAAGAGTAGTAAGTATAGTAAATGTCGTGCTATCGATCATATCTGCATAATATGGTTAATAATATGATTTAGATTGATAATAGTAAGCGTAATGTGTATAGTAAATGTCGTGCTATCGATCATATCTGCATAATATGGTTAATAATATGAGTTAGATTGATAATAGTAAGAGTAATGTGTATAGTAAATGTCGTGCTATCGATCATATCTGCACAATATGGTTAATAATATGAGTTAGATTGATAACAGTGAGTGTAATAAGTATAGTAATTGTCGTTCTATCGATCATATAAGCATAATATGGCTAATAATATGAGTTAGATTGATAATAATAGGAGTAACAAGTATAGTAATTGTCGCTCTATCGATCATTTAAGCATAATATGGCTAATAATATGAGTTAGATTGATAGTAATAACAGTAATAAGTATAGTAATTGTCGTTCTATCGATAATATAAGCATAGTATGGCTAATAATATGAGTTAGATTGATAATACTAAGAGTAGTGAGTATAGTAATTCTCGCTCTATCGATCATATAAGCATAATATGGCTAATAATATGGGTTAGATTGATAATAATAAGAGTAATGAGTATAGTAATTGTAGTTCTATCGATCATTTAAGCATAATATGGCTAATAATATGAGTTAGATTGATAATAATAACAGTAATAAGTATAGTAATTGGCGTTCTATCGATCATATAAGCATAATATGGCTAATAATATGAGTTAGATTGATAATAATAAGAGTAATAAGTATAGTAATTGTCGTTCTATCGATCATTTAAGCATAATATGGCTAATAATATGAGTTAGATTTATAGTAATAACAGGAATAAGTATAGTAATTGTCGTTCTATCGATAATGTAAGGATAATATGGCTAATAATATGAGTTAGATTGATAATACTAAGAGTAGTGAGTATAGTAATTCTCGTTCTATCGATCATATAAGCATAATATGGCTAATAATATGGGTTAGATTGATAATAATAAGAGTAATGAGTATAGTAATTGTAGTTCTATCGATCATTTAAGCATAATATGGCTAACAATATGAGTTATATTGATAATAATAACAGTAATAAGTATAGTAATTGGCGTTCTATCGATATTATAAGCATAATATGGCTAATAATAAGAGTTAGATTGATAATAATAAGAGTAATAAGTATAGTGATTGTCGTTCTATCGATCAAATTTGCATAATATGGTTAATAATATGAGTTAGATTGATAACAGTGAGTGTAATAAGTATAGTAATTGTCGTTCTGTCGATCATATTAGCATAATATGGCTAATAATATGGGTTAGATTGATAATAATAAGAGTAATGAGTATATTAATTGTAGTTCTATCGATCACTTAAGCATAATATGGCTAATAATATGAGTTAGATTGATAATAATAACAGTAATAAGTATAGTAATTGTCGTTCCATCGATATTATAAGCATAATATGGCTAATAATAAGAGTTAGATTGATAATAATAAGAGTAATAAGTATAGTGATTGTCGTTCTATCGATCAAATTTGCATAATATGGTTAATAATATGAGTTAGATTGATAACAGTGAGTGTAATAAGTATAGTAATTGTCGTTCTGTCGATCATATTAGCATAATATGGCTAATAATATGGGTTAGATTGATAATAATAAGAGTAATGAGTATAGTAATTGTAGTTCTATCGATCATTTAAGCATAATATGGCTAATAATATGAGTTAGATTGATAATAATAACAGTAATAAGTATAGTAATTGTCGTTCCATCGATATTATAAGCATAATATGGCTAATAATAAGAGTTAGATTGATAATATTAAGAGTAGTGAGTATAGTAATTCTCGTTCTATCGATCATATAAGCATAATATGGCTAATAATATGAGTTAGATTGATAGTAATAAGAGTAATAAGTATAATAATTGTAGTTCTATCGATCATATCTGCATAATATGGTTAATAATATGAGTTAGATTCACAATAATAAGAGTAATAAGTATAGTAATTGTCGTTCTATCGATCATATAAGCATAATATGGTTAATAATATGAGTTAGATTGATAATAATAAGAGTAATAAGTACAGTAATTGCCGTTCTATCGATCATTTAAGCATAATATGGCTAATAATATGAGTTAGATTGATAATAATAAGAGTAGTAAGTATAGTAAATGTCGTGCTATCGATCATATCTGCATTATATGGTTAATAATATGAGTTAGATTGATAATAGTAAGAGTAATGTGTATAGTAAATGTCGTGCTATCGATCATATCTGCACAATATGGTTAATAATATGTGTTAGATTGATAACAGTGAGTGTAATAAGTATAGTAATTGTCGTTCTACCGATCATATTAGCATAATATGGTTAATAATATGAATTAGATTGATAATAATAAGAGTAATAAGTATAGTATTTGTCGTTCTATCGATCATATAAGCATAATATGGCTAATAATATGAGATGGATTTATAATAATAAGAGTAATAAGTATAGTAATTGTCGTTCTATCGATCATATAAGCATAATATGGCTAATAATATGAGTTAGATTGATAATAATAAGAGTAATAAGTATAGTAATTGTCGTTCTATCGATCATATCTGCATAATATGGTTAATAACATGAGTTAGATTGATAATAGTGAGTGTAATAAGTATAGTAAATGTCGTTCTATCGATCATATAATCATAATATGGGTAATAATATGAGTTAGATTGATGATAATAAGAGTAATTAGAATAGTAAATGTCGTGCTATCGATCATATCTGCATAATATGGTTAATAATATGAGTTAGATTGATAATAGTGAGTGTAATAAGTATAGTAAATGTCGTTCTATCGATCATTTAAGCATAATATGGCTAATAATAAGAGTTAGATTGATAATAATAAGAGTAATGAGTATAGTAATTGTAGTTTTTTCGATCATATATGCATAATATGGTTAATAATATGAGTTAGATTCATAATAATAAGAGTAATAAGTATAGTAATTGGCGTTCTATCGATCATATAAGCATAATATGGCTAATAATATGAGTTAGATTGATAATAATAAGAGTAATAAGTATAGTAATTGTCGTTCTATCGATCATTTAAGCATAATATGGCTAATAATATGAGTTAGATTTATAGTAATAACAGTAATAAGTATAGTAATTGTCGTTCTATCGATAATGTAAGGATAATATGGCTAATAATATGAGTTAGATTGATAATACTAAGAGTAGTGAGTATAGTAATTCTCGTTCTATCGATCATATAAGCATAATATGGCTAATAATATGGGTTAGATTGATAATAATAAGAGTAATGAGTATAGTAATTGTAGTTCTATCGATCATTTAAGCATAATATGGCTAACAATATGAGTTATATTGATAATAATAACAGTAATAAGTATAGTAATTGGCGTTCTATCGATATTATAAGCATAATATGGCTAATAATAAGAGTTAGATTGATAATAATAAGAGTAATAAGTATAGTGATTGTCGTTCTATCGATCAAATTTGCATAATATGGTTAATAATATGAGTTAGATTGATAACAGTGAGTGTAATAAGTATAGTAATTGTCGTTCTGTCGATCATATTAGCATAATATGGCTAATAATATGGGTTAGATTGATAATAATAAGAGTAATGAGTATATTAATTGTAGTTCTATCGATCATTTAAGCATAATATGGCTAATAATATGAGTTAGATTGATAATAATAACAGTAATAAGTATAGTAATTGTCGTTCCATCGATATTATAAGCATAATATGGCTAATAATAAGAGTTAGATTGATAATAATAAGAGTAATAAGTATAGTGATTGTCGTTCTATCGATCAAATTTGCATAATATGGTTAATAATATGAGTTAGATTGATAACAGTGAGTGTAATAAGTATAGTAATTGTCGTTCTGTCGATCATATTAGCATAATATGGCTAATAATATGGGTTAGATTGATAATAATAAGAGTAATGAGTATAGTAATTGTAGTTCTATCGATCATTTAAGCATAATATGGCTAATAATATGAGTTAGATTGATAATAATAACAGTAATAAGTATAGTAATTGTCGTTCCATCGATATTATAAGCATAATATGGCTAATAATAAGAGTTAGATTGATAATATTAAGAGTAGTGAGTATAGTAATTCTCGTTCTATCGATCATATAAGCATAATATGGCTAATAATATGAGTTAGATTGATAGTAATAAGAGTAATAAGTATAATAATTGTAGTTCTATCGATCATATCTGCATAATATGGTTAATAATATGAGTTAGATTCACAATAATAAGAGTAATAAGTATAGTAATTGTCGTTCTATCGATCATATAAGCATAATATGGTTAATAATATGAGTTAGATTGATAATAATAAGAGTAATAAGTACAGTAATTGCCGTTCTATCGATCATTTAAGCATAATATGGCTAATAATATGAGTTAGATTGATAATAATAAGAGTAGTAAGTATAGTAAATGTCGTGCTATCGATCATATCTGCATTATATGGTTAATAATATGAGTTAGATTGATAATAGTAAGAGTAATGTGTATAGTAAATGTCGTGCTATCGATCATATCTGCACAATATGGTTAATAATATGTGTTAGATTGATAACAGTGAGTGTAATAAGTATAGTAATTGTCGTTCTACCGATCATATTAGCATAATATGGTTAATAATATGAATTAGATTGATAATAATAAGAGTAATAAGTATAGTATTTGTCGTTCTATCGATCATATAAGCATAATATGGCTAATAATATGAGATGGATTTATAATAATAAGAGTAATAAGTATAGTAATTGTCGTTCTATCGATCATATAAGCATAATATGGCTAATAATATGAGTTAGATTGATAATAATAAGAGTAATAAGTATAGTAATTGTCGTTCTATCGATCATATCTGCATAATATGGTTAATAACATGAGTTAGATTGATAATAGTGAGTGTAATAAGTATAGTAAATGTCGTTCTATCGATCATATAATCATAATATGGGTAATAATATGAGTTAGATTGATGATAATAAGAGTAATTAGAATAGTAAATGTCGTGCTATCGATCATATCTGCATAATATGGTTAATAATATGAGTTAGATTGATAATAGTGAGTGTAATAAGTATAGTAAATGTCGTTCTATCGATCATTTAAGCATAATATGGCTAATAATAAGAGTTAGATTGAATATAATAAGAGTAATGAGTATAGTAATTGTAGTTTTTTCGATCATATATGCATAATATGGTTAATAATATGAGTTAGATTCATAATAATAAGAGTAATAAGTATAGTAATTGTCGTTCTATCGATCATATAAGCATAATATGGCTAATAATATGAGTTAGGTTGATAATAATAAGAGTAATAAGTATAGTGATTGTCGTTCTATCGATTAAATTTGCATAATATGGTTAATAATATGAGTTAGATTGATAACAGTGAGTGTAATAAGTATAGTAATTGTCGTTCTATCGATCATATAAGCATAATATGGCCAATAATATGAGTTAGATTGATAATAATAAGAGTAATGAGTATAGTAATTGTAGTTCTATCGATCATATCTGCATAATATGGTTAATAATATGAGTTAGATTCAAAATAATAAGAGTAATAAGTATAGTAATTGTCGTTCCATCGATCATATAAGCATAATATGGCTTATAATATGAGTTAGATTGATAATAACAGGAGTAACAAGTATAGTAATTGTCGTTCTATCGATCATTTAAGCATAATATGGCTAATAATATGAGTTAGATTGATAATACTCAGAGTAGTGAGTATAGTAATTCTCGTTCTATCGATTATATAAGCATAATATGGCTAACAATATGAGTTAGATTTATAGTAATAACAGTAATAAGTATAGTAATTGTCGTTCTATCGATAATGTAAGGATAATATGGCTAATAATATGAGTTAGATTGATAATACTAAGAGTAGTGAGTATAGTAATTCTCGTTCTATCGATCATATAAGCATAATATGGCTAATAATATGGGTTAGATTGATAATAATAAGAGTAATGAGTATAGTAATTGTAGTTCTATCGATCATTTAAGCATAATATGGCTAATAATATGAGTTAGATTGATAATAATAACAGTAATTAGTATAGTAATTGGCGTTCTATCGATATTATAAGCATAATATGGCTAATAATAAGAGTTAGATTGATAATAATAAGAGTAATGAGTATAGTAATTGTAGTTCTATCGATCATATCTGCATAATATGGTTAATAATATGAGTTAGATTCATAATAATAAGAGTAATAAGTATAGTAATTGTCGTTCTATCGATCATATAAGCATAATATGGCTAATAATATGAGTTAGGTTGATAATAATAAGAGGAATAAGTATAGTGATTGTCGTTCTATCGATCAAATTTGCATAATATGGTTAATAATATGAGTTAGATTGATAACAGTGAGTGTAATAAGTATAGTAATTGTCGTTCTATCGATCATATAAGCATAATATGGCCAATAATATGAGTTAGATTGATAATAATAAGAGTAATGAGTATAGTAATTGTAGTTCTATCGATCATATCTGCATAATATGGTTAATAATATGAGTTAGATTCAAAATAATAAGAGTAATAAGTATAGTAATTGTCGTTCTATCGATCATATAAGCATAATATGGCTAATAATATGAGTTAGATTGATAATAATAGGAGTAACAGGTATAGTAATTGTCGCTCTATCGATCATTTAAGCATAATATGGCTAATAATATGAGTTAGATTGATAGTAATAACAGTAATAAGTATAGTAATTGTCGTTCTATCGATAATATAAGCATAGTATGGCTAATAATATGAGTTAGATTGATAATAATAAGAGTAATGAGTATAGTAATTGTAGTTCTATCGATCATTTAAGCATAATATGGCTAACAATATGAGTTAGATTTATAGTAATAACAGTAATAAGTATAGTAATTGTCGTTCTATCGATAATGTAAGGCTAATATGGCTAATAATATGAGTTAGATTGATAATACTAGGAGTAGTGAGTATAGTAATTCTCGTTCTATCGATCATATAAGCATAATATGGCTAATAATATGGGTTAGATTGATAATAATAAGAGTAATGAGTATAGTAATTGTAGTTCTATCGATCATTTAAGCATAATATGGCTAACAATATGAGTTAGATTGATAATAATAACAGTAATAAGTATAGTAATTGTCGTTCTATCGATATTATAAGCATAATATGGCTAATAATATGAGTTAGATTGATAATTATAAGAGTAATAAGTATAGTAATTGTCGTTCTATCGATATTATAAGCATAATATGGCTAATAATAAGAGTTAGATTGATAATAATAAGAGTAATAAGTATAGTAATTGTCGTTCTATCGATCATATCTGCATAATATGGTTAATAACATGAGTTAGATTGATAATAGTGAGTGTAATAAGTATAGTAAATGTCGTTCTATCGATCATATAATCATAATATGGGTAATAATATGAGGTAGATTGATGATAATAAGAGTAATAAGTATAGTAAATGTCGTGCTATCGATCATATCTGCATAATATGGTTAATAATATGAGTTAGATTGATAATAGTGAGTGTAATAAGTATAGTAAATGTCGTTCTATCGATCATATAAGCATAATATGGCTAATAATAAGAGTTAGATTGATAATAATAAGAGTAATGAGTATAGTAATTGTAGTTCTTTCGATCATATCTACATAATATGGTTAATAATATGAGTTAGATTCATAATAATAAGAGTAATAAGTATAGTAATTGTCGTTCTATCGATCATATAAGCATAATATGGCTAATAATATGAGTTAGGTTGATAATAATAAGAGTAATAAGTATAGTGATTGTCGTTCTATCGATCAAATTTGCATAATATGGTTAATAATATGAGTTAGATTGATAACAGTGAGTGTAATAAGTATAGTAATTGTCGTTCTATCGATCATATAAGCATAATATGGCCAATAATATGAGTTAGATTGATAATAATAAGAGTAATGAGTATAGTAATTATAGTTCTATCGATCATTTAAGCATAATATGGCTAATAATATGAGTTAGATTGATAATAATAACAATAATAAGTATAGTAATTGGCGTTCTATCGATCATATAAGCATAATATGGCTAATAATATGAGTTAGATTGATAATAATAAGAGTAATAAGTATAGTAATTGTCGTTCTATCGATCATTTAAGCATAATATGGCTAATAATATGAGTTAGATTGATAGTAATAACAGTAATAAGTATAGTAATTGTCGTTCTATCGATCATTTAAGCATAATATGGTTAATAATATGAGTTAGATTGATAATAATAAGAGTAATAAGTATAGTAATTGTCGTTCTACCGATCATATAAGCATAATATGGCTAATAATATGAGTTAGATTGATAATAATAAGAGTAATAAGTATAGTAATTGTCGTTCTATCGATCATTTAAGCATAATATGGCTAATAATATGAGTTAGATTGATAGCAATAACAGTAATAAGTATAGTAATTGTCGTTCTATCGATAATATAAGCATAATATGGCTAATAATATGAGTTAGATTGATAATACTCAGAGTAGTGAGTATAGTAATTCTCGTTCTATCGATAATATAAGCATAATATGGCTAATAATATGAGTTAGATTGATAATACTCAGAGAAGTGAGTATAGTAATTCTCGTTCTATCGATCATATAAGCATAATATGGCTAATAATATGAGTTAGATTGATAATACTAAGAGTAGTGAGTATAGTAATTGTAGTTCTAGAGATCATTTAAGCATAATATGGCTAATAATATGAGTTGGATTGATAATAATAAAAGTAATAAGTATAGTAATTGTCGTTCTATCGATAATATAAGCATAATATGGCTAATAATATGAGTTAGATTGATAATACTAAGAGTAGTGAAATATAGTAATTGTCGTTCTATCGATCATTTATGCATAATATGGCTAATAATATGAGTTAGATTGATAATAATAAGAGTAGTAAGTATAGTAAATGTCGTGCTATCGATCATATCTGCATAATATGGTTAATAATATGAGTTAGATTGATAATAGTAAGCGTAATGTGTATAGTAAATGTCGTGCTATCGATCATATCTGCATAATATGGTTAATAATATGAGTTAGATTGATAATAGTAAGAGTAATGTGTATAGTAAATGTCGTGCTATCGATCATATCTGCACAATATGGTTAATAATATGAGTTAGATTGATAACAGTGAGTGTAATAAGTATAGTAATTCTCGTTCTATCGATCATAGAAGCATAATATGGCTAATAATATGAGTTAGATTGATAATAATAAGAGTAATGAGTATAGTAATTGTAGTTCTATCGATCATATCTGCATTATATGGTTAATAATATGAGTTAGATTGATAATAATAAGAGTAATAAGTATAGTAATTGTAGTTCTATTGCTCATATAAGCATAATATGGCTAATAATATGAGTTAGATTCATAATAATAAGAGTAATAAGTATAGTAATTGTCGTTCTATCGATCATTTAAGCATAATATGGCTAATAATATGAGATAGATTTATAATAATCAGAGTAATAAGTATAGTAATTGTCGTTCTATCGATCATATAAGCATAATATGGCTAATAATATGAGTTAGGTTGATAATAATAAGAGTAATAAGTATAGTGATTGTCGTTCTATCGATCAAATTTGCATAATATGGTTAATAATATGAGTTAGATTGATAACAGTGAGTGTAATAAGTGTAGTAATTGTCGTTCTATCGATCATATAAGCATAATATGGCCAATAATATGAGTTAGATTGATAATAATAAGAGTAATGAGTATAGTAATTGTAGTTCTATCGATCATATCTGCATAATATGGTTAATAATATGAGTTAGATTCAAAATAATAAGAGTAATAAGTATAGTAATTGTCGTTCTATCGATCATATAAGCATAATATGGCTAATAATATGAGTTAGATTGATAATAATAGGAGTAACAAGTATAGTAATTGTCGCTCTATCGATCATTTAAGCATAATATGGCTAATAATATGAGTTAGATTGATAGTAATAACAGTAATAAGTATAGTAATTGTCGTTCTATCGATATTATAAGCATAATATGGCTAATAATAAGAGTTAGATTGATAATAATAAGAGTAATAAGTATAGTAATTGTCGTTCTATCGATCATATCTGCATAATATGGTTAATAACATGAGTTAGATTGATAATAGTGAGTGTAATAAGTATAGTAAATGTCGTTCTATCGATCATATAATCATAATATGGGTAATAATATGAGGTAGATTGATGATAATAAGAGTAATAAGTATAGTAAATGTCGTGCTATCGATCATATCTGCATAATATGGTTAATAATATGAGTTAGATTGATAATAGTGAGTGTAATAAGTATAGTAAATGTCGTTCTATCGATCATATAAGCATAATATGGCTAATAATAAGAGTTAGATTGATAATAATAAGAGTAATGAGTATAGTAATTGTAGTTCTTTCGATCATATCTACATAATATGGTTAATAATATGAGTTAGATTCATAATAATAAGAGTAATAAGTATAGTAATTGTCGTTCTATCGATCATATAAGCATAATATGGCTAATAATATGAGTTAGGTTGATAATAATAACAATAATAAGTATAGTAATTGGCGTTCTATCGATCATATAAGCATAATATGGCTAATAATATGAGTTAGATTGATAATAATAAGAGTAATAAGTATAGTAATTGTCGTTCTATCGATCATTTAAGCATAATATGGCTAATAATATGAGTTAGATTGATAGTAATAACAGTAATAAGTATAGTAATTGTCGTTCTATCGATCATTTAAGCATAATATGGTTAATAATATGAGTTAGATTGATAATAATAAGAGTTATAAGTATAGTAATTGTCGTTCTATCGATCATATAAGCATAATATGGCTAATAATATGAGTTAGATTGATAATAATAAGAGTAATAAGTATAGTAATTGTCGTTCTATCGATCATTTAAGCATAATATGGCTAATAATATGAGTTAGATTGATAGCAATAACAGTAATAAGTATAGTAATTGTCGTTCTATCGATAATATAAGCATAATATGGCTAATAATATGAGTTAGATTGATAATACTCAGAGTAGTGAGTATAGTAATTCTCGTTCTATCGATAATATAAGCATAATATGGCTAATAATATGAGTTAGATTGATAATACTCAGAGTAGTGAGTATAGTAATTCTCGTTCTATCGATCATATAAGCATAATATGGCTAATAATATGAGTTAGATTGATAATACTAAGAGTAGTGAGTATAGTAATTGTAGTTCTAGAGATCATTTAAGCATAATATGGCTAATAATATGAGTTGGATTGATAATAATAAAAGTAATAAGTATAGTAATTGTCGTTCTATCGATAATATAAGCATAATATGGCTAATAATATGAGTTAGATTGATAATACTAAGAGTAGTGAAATATAGTAATTGTCGTTCTATCGATCATTTATGCATAATATGGCTAATAATATGAGTTAGATTGATAATAATAAGAGTAGTAAGTATAGTAAATGTCGTGCTATCGATCATATCTGCATAATATGGTTAATAATATGAGTTAGATTGATAATAGTAAGCGTAATGTGTATAGTAAATGTCGTGCTATCGATCATATCTGCATAATATGGTTAATAATATGAGTTAGATTGATAATAGTAAGAGTAATGTGTATAGTAAATGTCGTGCTATCGATCATATCTGCACAATATGGTTAATAATATGAGTTAGATTGATAACAGTGAGTGTAATAAGTATAGTAATTCTCGTTCTATCGATCATAGAAGCATAATATGGCTAATAATATGAGTTAGATTGATAATAATAAGAGTAATGAGTATAGTAATTGTAGTTCTATCGATCATATCTGCATTATATGGTTAATAATATGAGTTAGATTGATAATAATAAGAGTAATAAGTATAGTAATTGTAGTTCTATTGCTCATATAAGCATAATATGGCTAATAATATGAGTTAGATTCATAATAATAAGAGTAATAAGTATAGTAATTGTCGTTCTATCGATCATTTAAGCATAATATGGCTAATAATATGAGATAGATTTATAATAATCAGAGTAATAAGTATAGTAATTGTCGTTCTATCGATCATATAAGCATAATATGGCTAATAATATGAGTTAGGTTGATAATAATAAGAGTAATAAGTATAGTGATTGTCGTTCTATCGATCAAATTTGCATAATATGGTTAATAATATGAGTTAGATTGATAACAGTGAGTGTAATAAGTGTAGTAATTGTCGTTCTATCGATCATATAAGCATAATATGGCCAATAATATGAGTTAGATTGATAATAATAAGAGTAATGAGTATAGTAATTGTAGTTCTATCGATCATATCTGCATAATATGGTTAATAATATGAGTTAGATTCAAAATAATAAGAGTAATAAGTATAGTAATTGTCGTTCTATCGATCATATAAGCATAATATGGCTAATAATATGAGTTAGATTGATAATAATAGGAGTAACAAGTATAGTAATTGTCGCTCTATCGATCATTTAAGCATAATATGGCTAATAATATGAGTTAGATTGATAGTAATAACAGTAATAAGTATAGTAATTGTCGTTCTATCGATAATTTAAGCATAGTATGGCTAATAATATGAGTTAGATTGATAATACTAAGAGTAGTGAGTATAGTAATTCTCGTTCTATCGATCATATAAGCATAATATGGCTAATAATATGGGTTAGATTGATAATAATAAGAGTAATGAGTATAGTAATTGTAGTTCTATCGATCATTTAAGCATAATATGGCTAATAATATGAGTTAGATTGATAATAATAACAGTAATAAGTATAGTAATTGGCGTTCTATCGATCATATAAGCATAATATGGCTAATAATATGCGTTAGATTGATAATAATAAGAGTAATAAGTATAGTAATTGTCGTTCTATCGATCATTTAAGCATAATATGGCTAATAATATGAGTTAGATTTATAGTAATAACAGTAATAAGTATAGTAATTGTCGTTCTATCGATAATGTAAGGATAATATGGCTAATAATATGAGTTAGATTGATAATACTAAGAGTAGTGAGTATAGTAATTCTCGTTCTATCGATCATATAAGCATAATATGGCTAAGAATATGAGTTAGATTGATAATAATAACAGTAATAAGTATAGTAATTGTCGTTCTATCGATATTATAAGCATAATATGGCTAATAATATGAGTTAGATTGATAATAATAAGAGTAATAAGTATAGTAATTGTCGTTCTATCGATATTATAAGCATAATATGGCTAATAATAAGAGTTAGATTGATAATAATAAGAGTAATAAGTATAGTAATTGTCGTTCTATCGATCATATTAGCATAATATGGTTAATAATATGAATTAGATTGATAATAATAAGAGTAATAAGTATAGTAATTGTCGTTCTATCGATACTATAAGCATAATATGGCTAATAATATGAGTTAGATTGATAATACTCAGAGTAGTGAGTATAGTAATTCTCGTTCTATCGATCATATAAGCATAATATGGCTAATAATATGAGTTAGATTGATAATACTAAGAGTAGTGAGTATAGTAATTGTAGTTCTAGAGATCATTTAAGCATAATATGGCTAATAATATGAGTTGGATTGATAATAATAAGAGTAATAAGTATAGTAATTGTCGTTCTATCGATCATTTATGCATAATATGGCTAATAATATGAGTTAGATTGATAATAATAAGAGTAGTAAGTATAGTAAATGTCGTGCTATCGATCATATCTGCATAATATGGTTAATAATATGAGTTAGATTGATAATAGTAAGCGTAATGTGTATAGTAAATGTCGTGCTATCGATCATATCTGCATAATATGGTTAATAATATGAGTTAGATTGATAATAGTAAGAGTAATGTGCATAGTAAATGTCGTGCTATCGATCATATCTGCACAATATGGTTAATAATATGAGTTAGATTGATAACAGTGAGTGTAATAAGTATAGTAATTCTCGTTCTATCGATCATAGAAGCATAATATGGCTAATAATATGAGTTAGATTGATAATAATAAGAGTAATGAGTATAGTAATTGTAGTTCTATCGATCATATCTGCATTATATGGTTAATAATATGAGTTAGATTGATAATAATAAGAGTAATAAGTATAGTAATTGTAGTTCTATTGCTCATATAAGCATAATATGGCTAATAATATGAGTTAGATTCATAATAATAAGAGTAATAAGTATAGTAATTGTCGTTCTATCGATCATTTAAGCATAATATGGCTAATAATATGAGATAGATTTATAATAATCAGAGTAATAAGTATAGTAATTGTCGTTCTATCGATCATTTATGCATAATATGGCTAATAATTTGAGTTAGATTGATAATAATAAGAGTAATAAGTATAGTAATTGTCGTGCCATCGATCATATCTGCATAATATGGTTAATAATATGAGTTAGATTGATAGCAATAACAGTAATAAGTATAGTAATTGTCGTTCTATCGATCATATAAGCATAATATGGCTAATAATATGAGTTAGATTGATAATACTAAGAGTAGTGAGTATAGTAATTGTAGTTCTAGAGATCATTTAAGCATAATATGGCTAATAATATGAGTTGGATTGATAATAATAAAAGTAATAAGTATAGTAATTGTCGTTCTATCGATAATATAAGCATAATATGGCTAATAATATGAGTTAGATTGATAATACTAAGAGTAGTGAAATATAGTAATTCTCGTTCTATCGATCATAGAAGCATAATATGGCTAATAATATGAGTTAGATTGATAATAATAAGAGTAATGAGTATAGTAATTGGCGTTCTGTCGATCATATCTGCATAATATGGTTAATAATATGAGTTCGATTGATAATAATAAGAGTAATAAGTATAGTAATTGTAGTTCCATTGCTCATATAAGCATAATATGGCTAATAATATGAGTTAGATTCATAATAATAAGAGTAATAAGTATAGTAATTGTCGTTCTATCGATCATTTATGCATAATATGGCTAATAATATGAGTTAGATTGATAATAATAAGAGTAGTAAGTATAGTAAATGTCGTGCTATCGATCATATCTGCATAATATGGTTAATAATATGATTTAGATTGATAATAGTAAGCGTAATGTGTATAGTAAATGTCGTGCTATCGATCATATCTGCATAATATGGTTAATAATATGAGTTAGATTGATAATAGTAAGAGTAATGTGTATAGTAAATGTCGTGCTATCGATCATATCTGCACAATATGGTTAATAATATGAGTTAGATTGATAACAGTGAGTGTAATAAGTATAGTAATTGTCGTTCTATCGATCATATAAGCATAATATGGCCAATAATATGAGTTAGATTGATAATAATAGGAGTAACAAGTATAGTAATTGTCGCTCTATCGATCATTTAAGCATAATATGGCTAATAATATGAGTTAGATTGATAGTAATAACAGTAATAAGTATAGTAATTGTCGTTCTATCGATAATATAAGCATAGTATGGCTAATAATATGAGTTAGATTGATAATACTAAGAGTAGTGAGTATAGTAATTCTCGCTCTATCGATCATATAAGCATAATATGGCTAATAATATGGGTTAGATTGATAATAATAAGAGTAATGAGTATAGTAATTGTAGTTCTATCGATCATTTAAGCATAATATGGCTAATAATATGAGTTAGATTGATAATAATAACAGTAATAAGTATAGTAATTGGCGTTCTATCGATCATATAAGCATAATATGGCTAATAATATGAGTTAGATTGATAATAATAAGAGTAATAAGTATAGTAATTGTCGTTCTATCGATCATTTAAGCATAATATGGCTAATAATATGAGTTAGATTTATAGTAATAACAGGAATAAGTATAGTAATTGTCGTTCTATCGATAATGTAAGGATAATATGGCTAATAATATGAGTTAGATTGATAATACTAAGAGTAGTGAGTATAGTAATTCTCGTTCTATCGATCATATAAGCATAATATGGCTAATAATATGGGTTAGATTGATAATAATAAGAGTAATGAGTATAGTAATTGTAGTTCTATCGATCATTTAAGCATAATATGGCTAACAATATGAGTTATATTGATAATAATAACAGTAATAAGTATAGTAATTGGCGTTCTATCGATATTATAAGCATAATATGGCTAATAATAAGAGTTAGATTGATAATAATAAGAGTAATAAGTATAGTGATTGTCGTTCTATCGATCAAATTTGCATAATATGGTTAATAATATGAGTTAGATTGATAACAGTGAGTGTAATAAGTATAGTAATTGTCGTTCTGTCGATCATATTAGCATAATATGGCTAATAATATGGGTTAGATTGATAATAATAAGAGTAATGAGTATATTAATTGTAGTTCTATCGATCACTTAAGCATAATATGGCTAATAATATGAGTTAGATTGATAATAATAACAGTAATAAGTATAGTAATTGTCGTTCCATCGATATTATAAGCATAATATGGCTAATAATAAGAGTTAGATTGATAATAATAAGAGTAATAAGTATAGTGATTGTCGTTCTATCGATCAAATTTGCATAATATGGTTAATAATATGAGTTAGATTGATAACAGTGAGTGTAATAAGTATAGTAATTGTCGTTCTGTCGATCATATTAGCATAATATGGCTAATAATATGGGTTAGATTGATAATAATAAGAGTAATGAGTATAGTAATTGTAGTTCTATCGATCATTTAAGCATAATATGGCTAATAATATGAGTTAGATTGATAATAATAACAGTAATAAGTATAGTAATTGTCGTTCCATCGATATTATAAGCATAATATGGCTAATAATAAGAGTTAGATTGATAATATTAAGAGTAGTGAGTATAGTAATTCTCGTTCTATCGATCATATAAGCATAATATGGCTAATAATATGAGTTAGATTGATAGTAATAAGAGTAATAAGTATAATAATTGTAGTTCTATCGATCATATCTGCATAATATGGTTAATAATATGAGTTAGATTCACAATAATAAGAGTAATAAGTATAGTAATTGTCGTTCTATCGATCATATAAGCATAATATGGTTAATAATATGAGTTAGATTGATAATAATAAGAGTAATAAGTACAGTAATTGCCGTTCTATCGATCATTTAAGCATAATATGGCTAATAATATGAGTTAGATTGATAATAATAAGAGTAGTAAGTATAGTAAATGTCGTGCTATCGATCATATCTGCATTATATGGTTAATAATATGAGTTAGATTGATAATAGTAAGAGTAATGTGTATAGTAAATGTCGTGCTATCGATCATATCTGCACAATATGGTTAATAATATGTGTTAGATTGATAACAGTGAGTGTAATAAGTATAGTAATTGTCGTTCTACCGATCATATTAGCATAATATGGTTAATAATATGAATTAGATTGATAATAATAAGAGTAATAAGTATAGTATTTGTCGTTCTATCGATCATATAAGCATAATATGGCTAATAATATGAGATGGATTTATAATAATAAGAGTAATAAGTATAGTAATTGTCGTTCTATCGATCATATAAGCATAATATGGCTAATAATATGAGTTAGATTGATAATAATAAGAGTAATAAGTATAGTAATTGTCGTTCTATCGATCATATCTGCATAATATGGTTAATAACATGAGTTAGATTGATAATAGTGAGTGTAATAAGTATAGTAAATGTCGTTCTATCGATCATATAATCATAATATGGGTAATAATATGAGTTAGATTGATGATAATAAGAGTAATTAGAATAGTAAATGTCGTGCTATCGATCATATCTGCATAATATGGTTAATAATATGAGTTAGATTGATAATAGTGAGTGTAATAAGTATAGTAAATGTCGTTCTATCGATCATTTAAGCATAATATGGCTAATAATAAGAGTTAGATTGATAATAATAAGAGTAATGAGTATAGTAATTGTAGTTTTTTCGATCATATATGCATAATATGGTTAATAATATGAGTTAGATTCATAATAATAAGAGTAATAAGTATAGTAATTGGCGTTCTATCGATCATATAAGCATAATATGGCTAATAATATGAGTTAGATTGATAATAATAAGAGTAATAAGTATAGTAATTGTCGTTCTATCGATCATTTAAGCATAATATGGCTAATAATATGAGTTAGATTTATAGTAATAACAGTAATAAGTATAGTAATTGTCGTTCTATCGATAATGTAAGGATAATATGGCTAATAATATGAGTTAGATTGATAATACTAAGAGTAGTGAGTATAGTAATTCTCGTTCTATCGATCATATAAGCATAATATGGCTAATAATATGGGTTAGATTGATAATAATAAGAGTAATGAGTATAGTAATTGTAGTTCTATCGATCATTTAAGCATAATATGGCTAACAATATGAGTTATATTGATAATAATAACAGTAATAAGTATAGTAATTGGCGTTCTATCGATATTATAAGCATAATATGGCTAATAATAAGAGTTAGATTGATAATAATAAGAGTAATAAGTATAGTGATTGTCGTTCTATCGATCAAATTTGCATAATATGGTTAATAATATGAGTTAGATTGATAACAGTGAGTGTAATAAGTATAGTAATTGTCGTTCTGTCGATCATATTAGCATAATATGGCTAATAATATGGGTTAGATTGATAATAATAAGAGTAATGAGTATATTAATTGTAGTTCTATCGATCATTTAAGCATAATATGGCTAAATAAATATGAGAGTTAGATTGATAATAATAACAGTAATAAGTATAGTAATTGTCGTTCCATCGATATTATAAGCATAATATGGCTAATAATAAGAGTTAGATTGATAATAATAAGAGTAATAAGTATAGTGATTGTCGTTCTATCGATCAAATTTGCATAATATGGTTAATAATATGAGTTAGATTGATAACAGTGAGTGTAATAAGTATAGTAATTGTCGTTCTGTCGATCATATTAGCATAATATGGCTAATAATATGGGTTAGATTGATAATAATAAGAGTAATGAGTATAGTAATTGTAGTTCTATCGATCATTTAAGCATAATATGGCTAATAATATGAGTTAGATTGATAATAATAACAGTAATAAGTATAGTAATTGTCGTTCCATCGATATTATAAGCATAATATGGCTAATAATAAGAGTTAGATTGATAATATTAAGAGTAGTGAGTATAGTAATTCTCGTTCTATCGATCATATAAGCATAATATGGCTAATAATATGAGTTAGATTGATAGTAATAAGAGTAATAAGTATAATAATTGTAGTTCTATCGATCATATCTGCATAATATGGTTAATAATATGAGTTAGATTCACAATAATAAGAGTAATAAGTATAGTAATTGTCGTTCTATCGATCATATAAGCATAATATGGTTAATAATATGAGTTAGATTGATAATAATAAGAGTAATAAGTACAGTAATTGCCGTTCTATCGATCATTTAAGCATAATATGGCTAATAATATGAGTTAGATTGATAATAATAAGAGTAGTAAGTATAGTAAATGTCGTGCTATCGATCATATCTGCATTATATGGTTAATAATATGAGTTAGATTGATAATAGTAAGAGTAATGTGTATAGTAAATGTCGTGCTATCGATCATATCTGCACAATATGGTTAATAATATGTGTTAGATTGATAACAGTGAGTGTAATAAGTATAGTAATTGTCGTTCTACCGATCATATTAGCATAATATGGTTAATAATATGAATTAGATTGATAATAATAAGAGTAATAAGTATAGTATTTGTCGTTCTATCGATCATATAAGCATAATATGGCTAATAATATGAGATGGATTTATAATAATAAGAGTAATAAGTATAGTAATTGTCGTTCTATCGATCATATAAGCATAATATGGCTAATAATATGAGTTAGATTGATAATAATAAGAGTAATAAGTATAGTAATTGTCGTTCTATCGATCATATCTGCATAATATGGTTAATAACATGAGTTAGATTGATAATAGTGAGTGTAATAAGTATAGTAAATGTCGTTCTATCGATCATATAATCATAATATGGGTAATAATATGAGTTAGATTGATGATAATAAGAGTAATTAGAATAGTAAATGTCGTGCTATCGATCATATCTGCATAATATGGTTAATAATATGAGTTAGATTGATAATAGTGAGTGTAATAAGTATAGTAAATGTCGTTCTATCGATCATTTAAGCATAATATGGCTAATAATAAGAGTTAGATTGAATATAATAAGAGTAATGAGTATAGTAATTGTAGTTTTTTCGATCATATATGCATAATATGGTTAATAATATGAGTTAGATTCATAATAATAAGAGTAATAAGTATAGTAATTGTCGTTCTATCGATCATATAAGCATAATATGGCTAATAATATGAGTTAGGTTGATAATAATAAGAGTAATAAGTATAGTGATTGTCGTTCTATCGATTAAATTTGCATAATATGGTTAATAATATGAGTTAGATTGATAACAGTGAGTGTAATAAGTATAGTAATTGTCGTTCTATCGATCATATAAGCATAATATGGCCAATAATATGAGTTAGATTGATAATAATAAGAGTAATGAGTATAGTAATTGTAGTTCTATCGATCATATCTGCATAATATGGTTAATAATATGAGTTAGATTCAAAATAATAAGAGTAATAAGTATAGTAATTGTCGTTCCATCGATCATATAAGCATAATATGGCTTATAATATGAGTTAGATTGATAATAACAGGAGTAACAAGTATAGTAATTGTCGTTCTATCGATCATTTAAGCATAATATGGCTAATAATATGAGTTAGATTGATAATACTCAGAGTAGTGAGTATAGTAATTCTCGTTCTATCGATTATATAAGCATAATATGGCTAACAATATGAGTTAGATTTATAGTAATAACAGTAATAAGTATAGTAATTGTCGTTCTATCGATAATGTAAGGATAATATGGCTAATAATATGAGTTAGATTGATAATACTAAGAGTAGTGAGTATAGTAATTCTCGTTCTATCGATCATATAAGCATAATATGGCTAATAATATGGGTTAGATTGATAATAATAAGAGTAATGAGTATAGTAATTGTAGTTCTATCGATCATTTAAGCATAATATGGCTAATAATATGAGTTAGATTGATAATAATAACAGTAATTAGTATAGTAATTGGCGTTCTATCGATATTATAAGCATAATATGGCTAATAATAAGAGTTAGATTGATAATAATAAGAGTAATGAGTATAGTAATTGTAGTTCTATCGATCATATCTGCATAATATGGTTAATAATATGAGTTAGATTCATAATAATAAGAGTAATAAGTATAGTAATTGTCGTTCTATCGATCATATAAGCATAATATGGCTAATAATATGAGTTAGGTTGATAATAATAAGAGGAATAAGTATAGTGATTGTCGTTCTATCGATCAAATTTGCATAATATGGTTAATAATATGAGTTAGATTGATAACAGTGAGTGTAATAAGTATAGTAATTGTCGTTCTATCGATCATATAAGCATAATATGGCCAATAATATGAGTTAGATTGATAATAATAAGAGTAATGAGTATAGTAATTGTAGTTCTATCGATCATATCTGCATAATATGGTTAATAATATGAGTTAGATTCAAAATAATAAGAGTAATAAGTATAGTAATTGTCGTTCTATCGATCATATAAGCATAATATGGCTAATAATATGAGTTAGATTGATAATAATAGGAGTAACAGGTATAGTAATTGTCGCTCTATCGATCATTTAAGCATAATATGGCTAATAATATGAGTTAGATTGATAGTAATAACAGTAATAAGTATAGTAATTGTCGTTCTATCGATAATATAAGCATAGTATGGCTAATAATATGAGTTAGATTGATAATAATAAGAGTAATGAGTATAGTAATTGTAGTTCTATCGATCATTTAAGCATAATATGGCTAACAATATGAGTTAGATTTATAGTAATAACAGTAATAAGTATAGTAATTGTCGTTCTATCGATAATGTAAGGCTAATATGGCTAATAATATGAGTTAGATTGATAATACTAGGAGTAGTGAGTATAGTAATTCTCGTTCTATCGATCATATAAGCATAATATGGCTAATAATATGGGTTAGATTGATAATAATAAGAGTAATGAGTATAGTAATTGTAGTTCTATCGATCATTTAAGCATAATATGGCTAACAATATGAGTTAGATTGATAATAATAACAGTAATAAGTATAGTAATTGTCGTTCTATCGATATTATAAGCATAATATGGCTAATAATATGAGTTAGATTGATAATTATAAGAGTAATAAGTATAGTAATTGTCGTTCTATCGATATTATAAGCATAATATGGCTAATAATAAGAGTTAGATTGATAATAATAAGAGTAATAAGTATAGTAATTGTCGTTCTATCGATCATATCTGCATAATATGGTTAATAACATGAGTTAGATTGATAATAGTGAGTGTAATAAGTATAGTAAATGTCGTTCTATCGATCATATAATCATAATATGGGTAATAATATGAGGTAGATTGATGATAATAAGAGTAATAAGTATAGTAAATGTCGTGCTATCGATCATATCTGCATAATATGGTTAATAATATGAGTTAGATTGATAATAGTGAGTGTAATAAGTATAGTAAATGTCGTTCTATCGATCATATAAGCATAATATGGCTAATAATAAGAGTTAGATTGATAATAATAAGAGTAATGAGTATAGTAATTGTAGTTCTTTCGATCATATCTACATAATATGGTTAATAATATGAGTTAGATTCATAATAATAAGAGTAATAAGTATAGTAATTGTCGTTCTATCGATCATATAAGCATAATATGGCTAATAATATGAGTTAGGTTGATAATAATAAGAGTAATAAGTATAGTGATTGTCGTTCTATCGATCAAATTTGCATAATATGGTTAATAATATGAGTTAGATTGATAACAGTGAGTGTAATAAGTATAGTAATTGTCGTTCTATCGATCATATAAGCATAATATGGCCAATAATATGAGTTAGATTGATAATAATAAGAGTAATGAGTATAGTAATTATAGTTCTATCGATCATTTAAGCATAATATGGCTAATAATATGAGTTAGATTGATAATAATAACAATAATAAGTATAGTAATTGGCGTTCTATCGATCATATAAGCATAATATGGCTAATAATATGAGTTAGATTGATAATAATAAGAGTAATAAGTATAGTAATTGTCGTTCTATCGATCATTTAAGCATAATATGGCTAATAATATGAGTTAGATTGATAGTAATAACAGTAATAAGTATAGTAATTGTCGTTCTATCGATCATTTAAGCATAATATGGTTAATAATATGAGTTAGATTGATAATAATAAGAGTAATAAGTATAGTAATTGTCGTTCTATCGATCATATAAGCATAATATGGCTAATAATATGAGTTAGATTGATAATAATAAGAGTAATAAGTATAGTAATTGTCGTTCTATCGATCATTTAAGCATGAGTTAGATTGATAGCAATAACAGTAATAAGTATAGTAATTGTCGTTCTATCGATAATATAAGCATAATATGGCTAATAATATGAGTTAGATTGATAATACTCAGAGTAGTGAGTATAGTAATTCTCGTTCTATCGATAATATAAGCATAATATGGCTAATAATATGAGTTAGATTGATAATACTCAGAGAAGTGAGTATAGTAATTCTCGTTCTATCGATCATATAAGCATAATATGGCTAATAATATGAGTTAGATTGATAATACTAAGAGTAGTGAGTATAGTAATTGTAGTTCTAGAGATCATTTAAGCATAATATGGCTAATAATATGAGTTGGATTGATAATAATAAAAGTAATAAGTATAGTAATTGTCGTTCTATCGATAATATAAGCATAATATGGCTAATAATATGAGTTAGATTGATAATACTAAGAGTAGTGAAATATAGTAATTGTCGTTCTATCGATCATTTATGCATAATATGGCTAATAATATGAGTTAGATTGATAATAATAAGAGTAGTAAGTATAGTAAATGTCGTGCTATCGATCATATCTGCATAATATGGTTAATAATATGAGTTAGATTGATAATAGTAAGCGTAATGTGTATAGTAAATGTCGTGCTATCGATCATATCTGCATAATATGGTTAATAATATGAGTTAGATTGATAATAGTAAGAGTAATGTGTATAGTAAATGTCGTGCTATCGATCATATCTGCACAATATGGTTAATAATATGAGTTAGATTGATAACAGTGAGTGTAATAAGTATAGTAATTCTCGTTCTATCGATCATAGAAGCATAATATGGCTAATAATATGAGTTAGATTGATAATAATAAGAGTAATGAGTATAGTAATTGTAGTTCTATCGATCATATCTGCATTATATGGTTAATAATATGAGTTAGATTGATAATAATAAGAGTAATAAGTATAGTAATTGTAGTTCTATTGCTCATATAAGCATAATATGGCTAATAATATGAGTTAGATTCATAATAATAAGAGTAATAAGTATAGTAATTGTCGTTCTATCGATCATTTAAGCATAATATGGCTAATAATATGAGATAGATTTATAATAATCAGAGTAATAAGTATAGTAATTGTCGTTCTATCGATCATATAAGCATAATATGGCTAATAATATGAGTTAGGTTGATAATAATAAGAGTAATAAGTATAGTGATTGTCGTTCTATCGATCAAATTTGCATAATATGGTTAATAATATGAGTTAGATTGATAACAGTGAGTGTAATAAGTGTAGTAATTGTCGTTCTATCGATCATATAAGCATAATATGGCCAATAATATGAGTTAGATTGATAATAATAAGAGTAATGAGTATAGTAATTGTAGTTCTATCGATCATATCTGCATAATATGGTTAATAATATGAGTTAGATTCAAAATAATAAGAGTAATAAGTATAGTAATTGTCGTTCTATCGATCATATAAGCATAATATGGCTAATAATATGAGTTAGATTGATAATAATAGGAGTAACAAGTATAGTAATTGTCGCTCTATCGATCATTTAAGCATAATATGGCTAATAATATGAGTTAGATTGATAGTAATAACAGTAATAAGTATAGTAATTGTCGTTCTATCGATATTATAAGCATAATATGGCTAATAATAAGAGTTAGATTGATAATAATAAGAGTAATAAGTATAGTAATTGTCGTTCTATCGATCATATCTGCATAATATGGTTAATAACATGAGTTAGATTGATAATAGTGAGTGTAATAAGTATAGTAAATGTCGTTCTATCGATCATATAATCATAATATGGGTAATAATATGAGGTAGATTGATGATAATAAGAGTAATAAGTATAGTAAATGTCGTGGTATAGTAAATGTCGTGCTATCGATCATATCTGCATAATATGGTTAATAATATGAGTTAGATTGATAATAGTGAGTGTAATAAGTATAGTAAATGTCGTTCTATCGATCATATAAGCATAATATGGCTAATAATAAGAGTTAGATTGATAATAATAAGAGTAATGAGTATAGTAATTGTAGTTCTTTCGATCATATCTACATAATATGGTTAATAATATGAGTTAGATTCATAATAATAAGAGTAATAAGTATAGTAATTGTCGTTCTATCGATCATATAAGCATAATATGGCTAATAATATGAGTTAGGTTGATAATAATAACAATAATAAGTATAGTAATTGGCGTTCTATCGATCATATAAGCATAATATGGCTAATAATATGAGTTAGATTGATAATAATAAGAGTAATAAGTATAGTAATTGTCGTTCTATCGATCATTTAAGCATAATATGGCTAATAATATGAGTTAGATTGATAGTAATAACAGTAATAAGTATAGTAATTGTCGTTCTATCGATCATTTAAGCATAATATGGTTAATAATATGAGTTAGATTGATAATAATAAGAGTTATAAGTATAGTAATTGTCGTTCTATCGATCATATAAGCATAATATGGCTAATAATATGAGTTAGATTGATAATAATAAGAGTAATAAGTATAGTAATTGTCGTTCTATCGATCATTTAAGCATAATATGGCTAATAATATGAGTTAGATTGATAGCAATAACAGTAATAAGTATAGTAATTGTCGTTCTATCGATAATATAAGCATAATATGGCTAATAATATGAGTTAGATTGATAATACTCAGAGTAGTGAGTATAGTAATTCTCGTTCTATCGATAATATAAGCATAATATGGCTAATAATATGAGTTAGATTGATAATACTCAGAGTAGTGAGTATAGTAATTCTCGTTCTATCGATCATATAAGCATAATATGGCTAATAATATGAGTTAGATTGATAATACTAAGAGTAGTGAGTATAGTAATTGTAGTTCTAGAGATCATTTAAGCATAATATGGCTAATAATATGAGTTGGATTGATAATAATAAAAGTAATAAGTATAGTAATTGTCGTTCTATCGATAATATAAGCATAATATGGCTAATAATATGAGTTAGATTGATAATACTAAGAGTAGTGAAATATAGTAATTGTCGTTCTATCGATCATTTATGCATAATATGGCTAATAATATGAGTTAGATTGATAATAATAAGAGTAGTAAGTATAGTAAATGTCGTGCTATCGATCATATCTGCATAATATGGTTAATAATATGAGTTAGATTGATAATAGTAAGCGTAATGTGTATAGTAAATGTCGTGCTATCGATCATATCTGCATAATATGGTTAATAATATGAGTTAGATTGATAATAGTAAGAGTAATGTGTATAGTAAATGTCGTGCTATCGATCATATCTGCACAATATGGTTAATAATATGAGTTAGATTGATAACAGTGAGTGTAATAAGTATAGTAATTCTCGTTCTATCGATCATAGAAGCATAATATGGCTAATAATATGAGTTAGATTGATAATAATAAGAGTAATGAGTATAGTAATTGTAGTTCTATCGATCATATCTGCATTATATGGTTAATAATATGAGTTAGATTGATAATAATAAGAGTAATAAGTATAGTAATTGTAGTTCTATTGCTCATATAAGCATAATATGGCTAATAATATGAGTTAGATTCATAATAATAAGAGTAATAAGTATAGTAATTGTCGTTCTATCGATCATTTAAGCATAATATGGCTAATAATATGAGATAGATTTATAATAATCAGAGTAATAAGTATAGTAATTGTCGTTCTATCGATCATATAAGCATAATATGGCTAATAATATGAGTTAGGTTGATAATAATAAGAGTAATAAGTATAGTGATTGTCGTTCTATCGATCAAATTTGCATAATATGGTTAATAATATGAGTTAGATTGATAACAGTGAGTGTAATAAGTGTAGTAATTGTCGTTCTATCGATCATATAAGCATAATATGGCCAATAATATGAGTTAGATTGATAATAATAAGAGTAATGAGTATAGTAATTGTAGTTCTATCGATCATATCTGCATAATATGGTTAATAATATGAGTTAGATTCAAAATAATAAGAGTAATAAGTATAGTAATTGTCGTTCTATCGATCATATAAGCATAATATGGCTAATAATATGAGTTAGATTGATAATAATAGGAGTAACAAGTATAGTAATTGTCGCTCTATCGATCATTTAAGCATAATATGGCTAATAATATGAGTTAGATTGATAGTAATAACAGTAATAAGTATAGTAATTGTCGTTCTATCGATAATTTAAGCATAGTATGGCTAATAATATGAGTTAGATTGATAATACTAAGAGTAGTGAGTATAGTAATTCTCGTTCTATCGATCATATAAGCATAATATGGCTAATAATATGGGTTAGATTGATAATAATAAGAGTAATGAGTATAGTAATTGTAGTTCTATCGATCATTTAAGCATAATATGGCTAATAATATGAGTTAGATTGATAATAATAACAGTAATAAGTATAGTAATTGGCGTTCTATCGATCATATAAGCATAATATGGCTAATAATATGCGTTAGATTGATAATAATAAGAGTAATAAGTATAGTAATTGTCGTTCTATCGATCATTTAAGCATAATATGGCTAATAATATGAGTTAGATTTATAGTAATAACAGTAATAAGTATAGTAATTGTCGTTCTATCGATAATGTAAGGATAATATGGCTAATAATATGAGTTAGATTGATAATACTAAGAGTAGTGAGTATAGTAATTCTCGTTCTATCGATCATATAAGCATAATATGGCTAAGAATATGAGTTAGATTGATAATAATAACAGTAATAAGTATAGTAATTGTCGTTCTATCGATATTATAAGCATAATATGGCTAATAATATGAGTTAGATTGATAATAATAAGAGTAATAAGTATAGTAATTGTCGTTCTATCGATATTATAAGCATAATATGGCTAATAATAAGAGTTAGATTGATAATAATAAGAGTAATAAGTATAGTAATTGTCGTTCTATCGATCATATTAGCATAATATGGTTAATAATATGAATTAGATTGATAATAATAAGAGTAATAAGTATAGTAATTGTCGTTCTATCGATACTATAAGCATAATATGGCTAATAATATGAGTTAGATTGATAATACTCAGAGTAGTGAGTATAGTAATTCTCGTTCTATCGATCATATAAGCATAATATGGCTAATAATATGAGTTAGATTGATAATACTAAGAGTAGTGAGTATAGTAATTGTAGTTCTAGAGATCATTTAAGCATAATATGGCTAATAATATGAGTTGGATTGATAATAATAAGAGTAATAAGTATAGTAATTGTCGTTCTATCGATCATTTATGCATAATATGGCTAATAATATGAGTTAGATTGATAATAATAAGAGTAGTAAGTATAGTAAATGTCGTGCTATCGATCATATCTGCATAATATGGTTAATAATATGAGTTAGATTGATAATAGTAAGCGTAATGTGTATAGTAAATGTCGTGCTATCGATCATATCTGCATAATATGGTTAATAATATGAGTTAGATTGATAATAGTAAGAGTAATGTGCATAGTAAATGTCGTGCTATCGATCATATCTGCACAATATGGTTAATAATATGAGTTAGATTGATAACAGTGAGTGTAATAAGTATAGTAATTCTCGTTCTATCGATCATAGAAGCATAATATGGCTAATAATATGAGTTAGATTGATAATAATAAGAGTAATGAGTATAGTAATTGTAGTTCTATCGATCATATCTGCATTATATGGTTAATAATATGAGTTAGATTGATAATAATAAGAGTAATAAGTATAGTAATTGTAGTTCTATTGCTCATATAAGCATAATATGGCTAATAATATGAGTTAGATTCATAATAATAAGAGTAATAAGTATAGTAATTGTCGTTCTATCGATCATTTAAGCATAATATGGCTAATAATATGAGATAGATTTATAATAATCAGAGTAATAAGTATAGTAATTGTCGTTCTATCGATCATTTATGCATAATATGGCTAATAATTTGAGTTAGATTGATAATAATAAGAGTAATAAGTATAGTAATTGTCGTGCCATCGATCATATCTGCATAATATGGTTAATAATATGAGTTAGATTGATAGCAATAACAGTAATAAGTATAGTAATTGTCGTTCTATCGATCATATAAGCATAATATGGCTAATAATATGAGTTAGATTGATAATACTAAGAGTAGTGAGTATAGTAATTGTAGTTCTAGAGATCATTTAAGCATAATATGGCTAATAATATGAGTTGGATTGATAATAATAAAAGTAATAAGTATAGTAATTGTCGTTCTATCGATAATATAAGCATAATATGGCTAATAATATGAGTTAGATTGATAATACTAAGAGTAGTGAAATATAGTAATTCTCGTTCTATCGATCATAGAAGCATAATATGGCTAATAATATGAGTTAGATTGATAATAATAAGAGTAATGAGTATAGTAATTGGCGTTCTGTCGATCATATCTGCATAATATGGTTAATAATATGAGTTCGATTGATAATAATAAGAGTAATAAGTATAGTAATTGTAGTTCCATTGCTCATATAAGCATAATATGGCTAATAATATGAGTTAGATTCATAATAATAAGAGTAATAAGTATAGTAATTGTCGTTCTATCGATCATTTATGCATAATATGGCTAATAATATGAGTTAGATTGATAATAATAAGAGTAGTAAGTATAGTAAATGTCGTGCTATCGATCATATCTGCATAATATGGTTAATAATATGACTTAGATTGATAATAGTAAGCGTAATGTGTATAGTAAATGTCGTGCTATCGATCATATCTGCATAATATGGTTAATAATATGAGTTAGAGTGATAATAGTAAGAGTAATGTGTATAGTAAATGTCGTGCTATCGATCATATCTGCACAATATGGTTAATAATATGAGTTAGATTGATAACAGTGAGTGTAATAAGTATAGTAATTCTCGTTCTATCGATCGTAGAAGCATAATATGGCTAATAATATGAGTTAGATTGATAATAATAAGAGTAATGAGTATAGTAATTGTAGTTCTATCGATCATATCTGCATTATATGGTTAATAATATGAGTTAGATTGATAATAATAAGAGTAATAAGTATAGTAATTGTAGTTCTATTGCTCATATAAGCATAATATGGCTAATAATAAGAGTTAGATTGATAATAATAAGAGTAATAAGTATAGTAATTGTCGTTCTATCGATCATATCTGCATAATATGGTTAATAACATGAGTTAGATTGATAATAGTGAGTGTAATAAGTATAGTAAATGTCGTTCTATCGATCATATAATCATAATATGGGTAATAATATGAGGTAGATTGATGATAATAAGAGTAATAAGTATAGTAAATGTCGTGCTATCGATCATATCTGCATAATATGGTTAATAATATGAGTTAGATTGATAATAGTGAGTGTAATAAGTATAGTAAATGTCGTTCTATCGATCATATAAGCATAATATGGCTAATAATAAGAGTTAGATTGATAATAATAAGAGTAATGAGTATAGTAATTGTAGTTCTTTCGATCATATCTACATAATATGGTTAATAATATGAGTTAGATTCATAATAATAAGAGTAATAAGTATAGTAATTGTCGTTCTATCGATCATATAAGCATAATATGGCTAATAATATGAGTTAGGTTGATAATAATAAGAGTAATAAGTATAGTGATTGTCGTTCTATCGATCAAATTAGCATAATATGGTTAATAATATGAGTTAGATTGAAAACAGTGAGTGTAATAAGTATAGTAATTGTCGTTCTATCGATCATATAAGCATAATATGGCCAATAATATGAGTTAGATTGATAATAATAAGAGTAATGAGTATAGTAATTGTAGTTCTATCGATCATTTAAGCATAATATGGCTAATAATATGAGTTAGATTGATAATAATAACAATAATAAGTATAGTAATTGGCGTTCTATCGATCATATAAGCATAATATGGCTAATAATATGAGTTAGATTGATAATAATAAGAGTAATAAGTATAGTAATTGTCGTTCTATCGATCATTTAAGCATAATATGGCTAATAATATGAGTTAGATTGATAGTAATAACAGTAATAAGTATAGTAATTGTCGTTCTATCGATCATTTAAGCATAATATGGTTAATAATATGAGTTAGATTGATAATAATAAGAGTAATAAGTATAGTAATTGTCGTTCTATCGATCATTTAAGCATAATATGGCTAATAATATGAGTTAGATTTATAGTAATAACAGTAATAAGTATAGTAATTGTCGTTCTATCGATAATGTAAGGATAATATGGCTAATAATATGAGTTAGATTGATAATACTAAGAGTAGTGAGTATAGTAATTCTCGTTCTATCGATCATATAAGCATAATATGGCTAATAATATGGGTTAGATTGATACTAATAAGAGTAATGAGTATAGTAATTGTAGTTCTATCGATCATTTAAGCATAATATGGCTAACAATATGAGTTAGATTGATAATAATAACAGTAATAAGTATAGTAATTGTCGTTCTATCGATATTATAAGCATAATATGGCTAATAATATGAGTTAGATTGATAATAATAAGAGTAATAAGTATAGTAATTGTCGTTCTATCGATCATTTAAGCATAATATGGCTAATAATATGAGTTAGATTGATAGTAATAACAGTAATAAGTATAGTAATTGTAGTTCTATTGCTCATATAAGCATAATATGGCTAATAATAAGAGTTAGATTGATAATAATAAGAGTAATGAGTATAGTAATTGTAGTTCTATCGATCATATCTGCATAATATGGTTAATAATATGAGTTAGATTCATAATAATAAGAGTAATAAGTATAGAAATTGTCGTTCTATCGATCATATAAGCATAATATGGCTAATAATATGAGTTAGGTTGATAATAATAAGAGTAATAAGTATAGTGATTGTCGTTCTATCGATCAAATTTGCATAATATGGTTAATAATATGAGTTAGATTGATAACAGTGAGTGTAATAAGTATAGTAATTGTCGTTCTGTCGATCATATTAGCATAATATGGCTAATAATATGGGTTAGATTGATAATAATAAGAGTAATGAGTATAGTAATTGTAGTTCTATCGATCATTTAAGCATAATATGGCTAAGAATATGAGTTAGATTGATAATAATAACAGTAATAAGTATAGTAATTGTCGTTCTATCGATATTATAAGCATAATATGGCTAATAATATGAGTTAGATTGATAATAATAAGAGTAATAAGTATAGTAATTGTCGTTCTATCGATATTATAAGCATAATATGGCTAATAATAAGAGTTAGATTGATAATAATAAGAGTAATAAGTATAGTAATTGTCGTTCTATCGATCATATTAGCATAATATGGTTAATAATATGAATTAGATTGATAATAATAAGAGTAATAAGTATAGTAATTGTCGTTCTATCGATAATATAAGCATAATATGGCTAATAATATGAGTTAGATTGATAATACTCAGAGTAGCGAGTATAGTAATTCTCGTTCTATCGATCATATAAGCATAATATGGCTAATAATATGAGTTAGATTGATAATACTAAGAGTAGTGAGTATAGTAATTGTAGTTCTAGAGATCATTTAAGCATAATATGGCTAATAATATGAGTTGGATTGATAATAATAAGAGTAATAAGTATAGTAATTGTCGTTCTATCGATCATTTATGCATAATATGGCTAATAATATGAGTTAGATTGATAATAATAAGAGTAGTAAGTATAGTAAATGTCGTGCTATCGATCATATCTGCATAATATGGTTAATAATATGAGTTAGATTGATAATAGTAAGCGTAATGTGTATAGTAAATGTCGTGCTATCGATCATATCTGCATAATATGGTTAATAATATGAGTTAGATTGATAATAGTAAGAGTAATGTGTATAGTAAATGTCGTGCTATCGATCATATCTGCACAATATGGTTAATAATATGAGTTAGATTGATAACAGTGAGTGTAATAAGTATAGTAATTCTCGTTCTATCGATCATAGAAGCATAATATGGCTAATAATATGAGTTAGATTGATAATAATAAGAGTAATGAGTATAGTAATTGTAGTTCTATCGATCATATCTGCATTATATGGTTAATAATATGAGTTAGATTGATAATAATAAGAGTAATAAGTATAGTAATTGTAGTTCTATTGCTCATATAAGCATAATATGGCTAATAATATGAGTTAGATTCATAATAATAAGAGTAATAAGTATAGTAATTGTCGTTCTATCGATCATTTAAGCATAATATGGCTAATAATATGAGATAGATTTATAATAATCAGAGTAATAAGTATAGTAATTGTCGTTCTATCGATCATTTATGCATAATATGGCTAATAATTTGAGTTAGATTGATAATAATAAGAGTAATAAGTATAGTAATTGTCGTGCCATCGATCATATCTGCATAATATGGTTAATAATATGAGTTAGATTGATAGCAATAACAGTAATAAGTATAGTAATTGTCGTTCTATCGATAATATAAGCATAATATGGCTAATAATATGAGTTAGATTGATAATACTCAGAGTAGTGAGTATAGTAATTCTCGTTCTATCGATCATATAAGCATAATATGGCTAATAATATGAGTTAGATTGATAATACTAAGAGTAGTGAGTATAGTAATTGTAGTTCTAGAGATCATTTAAGCATAATATGGCTAATAATATGAGTTGGATTGATAATAATAAAAGTAATAAGTATAGTAATTGTCGTTCTATCGATAATATAAGCATAATATGGCTAATAATATGAGTTAGATTGATAATACTAAGAGTAGTGAAATATAGTAATTCTCGTTCTATCGATCATAGAAGCATAATATGGCTAATAATATGAGTTAGATTGATAATAATAAGAGTAATGAGTATAGTAATTGGCGTTCTGTCGATCATATCTGCATAATATGGTTAATAATATGAGTTCGATTGATAATAATAAGAGTAATAAGTATAGTAATTGTAGTTCCATTGCTCATATAAGCATAATATGGCTAATAATATGAGTTAGATTCATAATAATAAGAGTAATAAGTATAGTAATTGTCGTTCTATCGATCATTTATGCATAATATGGCTAATAATATGAGTTAGATTGATAATAATAAGAGTAGTAAGTATAGTAAATGTCGTGCTATCGATCATATCTGCATAATATGGTTAATAATATGACTTAGATTGATAATAGTAAGCGTAATGTGTATAGTAAATGTCGTGCTATCGATCATATCTGCATAATATGGTTAATAATATGAGTTAGATTGATAATAGTAAGAGTAATGTGTATAGTAAATGTCGTGCTATCGATCATATCTGCACAATATGGTTAATAATATGAGTTAGATTGATAACAGTGAGTGTAATAAGTATAGTAATTCTCGTTCTATCGATCGTAGAAGCATAATATGGCTAATAATATGAGTTAGATTGATAATAATAAGAGTAATGAGTATAGTAATTGTAGTTCTATCGATCATATCTGCATTATATGGTTAATAATATGAGTTAGATTGATAATAATAAGAGTAATAAGTATAGTAATTGTAGTTCTATTGCTCATATAAGCATAATATGGCTAATAATAAGAGTTAGATTGATAATAATAAGAGTAATAAGTATAGTAATTGTCGTTCTATCGATCATATCTGCATAATATGGTTAATAACATGAGTTAGATTGATAATAGTGAGTGTAATAAGTATAGTAAATGTCGTTCTATCGATCATATAATCATAATATGGGTAATAATATGAGGTAGATTGATGATAATAAGAGTAATAAGTATAGTAAATGTCGTGCTATCGATCATATCTGCATAATATGGTTAATAATATGAGTTAGATTGATAATAGTGAGTGTAATAAGTAAAGTAAATGTCGTTCTATCGATCATATAAGCATAATATGGCTAATAATAAGAGTTAGATTGATAATAATAAGAGTAATGAGTATAGTAATTGTAGTTCTTTCGATCATATCTACATAATATGGTTAATAATATGAGTTAGATTCATAATAATAAGAGTAATAAGTATAGTAATTGTCGTTCTATCGATCATATAAGCATAATATGGCTAATAATATGAGTTAGGTTGATAATAATAAGAGTAATAAGTATAGTGATTGTCGTTCTATCGATCAAATTTGCATAATATGGTTAATAATATGAGTTAGATTGAAAACAGTGAGTGTAATAAGTATAGTAATTGTCGTTCTATCGATCATATAAGCATAATATGGCCAATAATATGAGTTAGATTGATAATAATAAGAGTAATGAGTATAGTAATTGTAGTTCTATCGATCATTTAAGCATAATATGGCTAATAATATGAGTTAGATTGATAATAATAACAATAATAAGTATAGTAATTGGCGTTCTATCGATCATATAAGCATAATATGGCTAATAATATGAGTTAGATTGATAATAATAAGAGTAATAAGTATAGTAATTGTCGTTCTATCGATCATTTAAGCATAATATGGCTAATAATATGAGTTAGATTGATAGTAATAACAGTAATAAGTATAGTAATTGTCGTTCTATCGATCATTTAAGCATAATATGGTTAATAATATGAGTTAGATTGATAATAATAAGAGTAATAAGTATAGTAATTGTCGTTCTATCGATCATTTAAGCATAATATGGCTAATAATATGAGATAGATTTATAATAATCAGAGTAATAAGTATAGTAATTGTCGTTCTATCGATCATTTATGCATAATATGGCTAATAATATGAGTTAGATTGATAATAATAAGAGTAATAAGTATAGTAATTGTCGTGCCATCGATCATATCTGCATAATATGGTTAATAATATGAGTTAGATTGATAGCAATAACAGTAATAAGTATAGTAATTGTCGTTCTATCGATAATATAAGCATAATATGGCTAATAATATGAGTTAGATTGATAATACTCAGAGTAGTGAGTATAGTAATTCTCGTTCTATCGATCATATAAGCATAATATGGCTAATAATATGAGTTAGATTGATAATACTAAGAGTAGTGAGTATAGTAATTGTAGTTCTAGAGATCATTTAAGCATAATATGGCTAATAATATGAGTTGGATTGATAATAATAAAAGTAATAAGTATAGTAATTGTCGTTCTATCGATAATATAAGCATAATATGGCTAATAATATGAGTTAGATTGATAATACTAAGAGTAGTGAGTATAGTAATTGTAGTTCTAGAGATCATTTAAGCATAATATGGCTAATAATATGAGTTGGATTGATAATAATAAAAGTAATAAGTATAGTAATTGTCGTTCTATCGATAATATAAGCATAATATGGCTAATAATATGAGTTAGATTGATAATACTAAGAGTAGTGAAATATAGTAATTCTCGTTCTATCGATCATAGAAGCATAATATGGCTAATAATATGAGTTAGATTGATAATAATAAGAGTAATGAGTATAGTAATTGGCGTTCTGTCGATCATATCTGCATAATATGGTTAATAATATGAGTTCGATTGATAATAATAAGAGTAATAAGTATAGTAATTGTAGTTCCATTGCTCATATAAGCATAATATGGCTAATAATATGAGTTAGATTCATAATAATAAGAGTAATAAGTATAGTAATTGTCGTTCTATCGATCATTTATGCATAATATGGCTAATAATATGAGTTAGATTGATAATAATAAGAGTAGTAAGTATAGTAAATGTCGTGCTATCGATCATATCTGCATAATATGGTTAATAATATGATTTAGATTGATAATAGTAAGCGTAATGTGTATAGTAAATGTCGTGCTATCGATCATATCTGCATAATATGGTTAATAATATGAGTTAGATTGATAATAGTAAGAGTAATGTGTATAGTAAATGTCGTGCTATCGATCATATCTGCACAATATGGTTAATAATATGAGTTAGATTGATAACAGTGAGTGTAATAAGTATAGTAATTGTCGTTCTATCGATCATATAAGCATAATATGGCCAATAATATGAGTTAGATTGATAATAATAAGAGTAATGAGTATAGTAATTGTAGTTCTATCGATTATATCTGCATAATATGGTTAATAATATGAGTTAGATTCAAAATAATAAGAGTAATAAGTATAGTAATTGTCGTTCTATCGATCATATAAGCATAATATGGCTAATAATATGAGTTAGATTGATAATAATAGGAGTAACAAGTATAGTAATTGTCGCTCTATCGATCATTTAAGCATAATATGGCTAATAATATGAGTTAGATTGATAGTAATAACAGTAATAAGTATAGTAATTGTCGTTCTATCGATAATATAAGCATAGTATGGCTAATAATATGAGTTAGATTGATAATACTAAGAGTAGTGAGTATAGTAATTCTCGCTCTATCGATCATATAAGCATAATATGGCTAATAATATGGGTTAGATTGATAATAATAAGAGTAATGAGTATAGTAATTGTAGTTCTATCGATCATTTAAGCATAATATGGCTAATAATATGAGTTAGATTGATAATAATAACAGTAATAAGTATAGTAATTGGCGTTCTATCGATCATATAAGCATAATATGGCTAATAATATGAGTTAGATTGATAATAATAAGAGTAATAAGTATAGTAATTGTCGTTCTATCGATCATTTAAGCATAATATGGCTAATAATATGAGTTAGATTGATAATAATAAGAGTAGTAAGTATAGTAATTGTCGTTCCATCGATATTATAAGCATAATATGGCTAATAATAAGAGTTAGATTGATAATAATAAGAGTAATAAGTATAGTGATTGTCGTTCTATCGATCAAATTTGCATAATATGGTTAATAATATGAGTTAGATTGATAACAGTGAGTGTAATAAGTATAGTAATTGTCGTTCTGTCGATCATATTAGCATAATATGGCTAATAATATGGGTTAGATTGATAATAATAAGAGTAATGAGTATAGTAATTGTAGTTCTATCGATCATTTAAGCATAATATGGCTAATAATATGAGTTAGATTGATAATAATAACAGTAATAAGTATAGTAATTGTCGTTCCATCGATATTATAAGCATAATATGGCTAATAATAAGAGTTAGATTGATAATATTAAGAGTAGTGAGTATAGTAATTCTCGTTCTATCGATCATATAAGCATAATATGGCTAATAATATGAGTTAGATTGATAGTAATAAGAGTAATAAGTATAATAATTGTAGTTCTATCGATCATATCTGCATAATATGGTTAATAATATGAGTTAGATTCACAATAATAAGAGTAATAAGTATAGTAATTGTCGTTCTATCGATCATATAAGCATAATATGGTTAATAATATGAGTTAGATTGATAATAATAAGAGTAATAAGTACAGTAATTGCCGTTCTATCGATCATTTAAGCATAATATGGCTAATAATATGAGTTAGATTGATAATAATAAGAGTAGTAAGTATAGTAAATGTCGTGCTATCGATCATATCTGCATTATATGGTTAATAATATGAGTTAGATTGATAATAGTAAGAGTAATGTGTATAGTAAATGTCGTGCTATCGATCATATCTGCACAATATGGTTAATAATATGTGTTAGATTGATAACAGTGAGTGTAATAAGTATAGTAATTGTCGTTCTACCGATCATATTAGCATAATATGGTTAATAATATGAATTAGATTGATAATAATAAGAGTAATAAGTATAGTATTTGTCGTTCTATCGATCATATAAGCATAATATGGCTAATAATATGAGATGGATTTATAATAATAAGAGTAATAAGTATAGTAATTGTCGTTCTATCGATCATATAAGCATAATATGGCTAATAATATGAGTTAGATTGATAATAATAAGAGTAATAAGTATAGTAATTGTCGTTCTATCGATCATATCTGCATAATATGGTTAATAACATGAGTTAGATTGATAATAGTGAGTGTAATAAGTATAGTAAATGTCGTTCTATCGATCATATAATCATAATATGGGTAATAATATGAGTTAGATTGATGATAATAAGAGTAATTAGTATAGTAAATGTCGTGCTATCGATCATATCTGCATAATATGGTTAATAATATGAGTTAGATTGATAATAGTGAGTGTAATAAGTATAGTAAATGTCGTTCTATCGATCATTTAAGCATAATATGGCTAATAATAAGAGTTAGATTGATAATAATAAGAGTAATGAGTATAGTAATTGTAGTTTTTTCGATCATATATGCATAATATGGTTAATAATATGAGTTAGATTCATAATAATAAGAGTAATAAGTATAGTAATTGTCGTTCTATCGATCATATAAGCATAATATGGCTAATAATATGAGTTAGGTTGATAATAATAAGAGTAATAAGTATAGTGATTGTCGTTCTATCGATTAAATTTGCATAATATGGTTAATAATATGAGTTAGATTGATAACAGTGAGTGTAATAAGTATAGTAATTGTCGTTCTATCGATCATATAAGCATAATATGGCCAATAATATGAGTTAGATTGATAATAATAAGAGTAATGAGTATAGTAATTGTAGTTCTATCGATCATATCTGCATAATATGGTTAATAATATGAGTTAGATTCAAAATAATAAGAGTAATAAGTATAGTAATTGTCGTTCCATCGATCATATAAGCATAATATGGCTTATAATATGAGTTAGATTGATAATAACAGGAGTAACAAGTATAGTAATTGTCGTTCTATCGATCATTTAAGCATAATATGGCTAATAATATGAGTTAGATTGATAATACTCAGAGTAGTGAGTATAGTAATTCTCGTTCTATCGATTATATAAGCATAATATGGCTAACAATATGAGTTAGATTTATAGTAATAACAGTAATAAGTATAGTAATTGTCGTTCTATCGATAATGTAAGGATAATATGGCTAATGATATGAGTTAGATTGATAATACTAAGAGTAGTGAGTATAGTAATTCTCGTTCTATCGATCATATAAGCATAATATGGCTAATAATATGGGTTAGATTGATAATAATAAGAGTAATGAGTATAGTAATTGTAGTTCTATCGATCATTTAAGCATAATATGGCTAATAATATGAGTTAGATTGATAATAATAACAGTAATAAGTATAGTAATTGGCGTTCTATCGATATTATAAGCATAATATGGCTAATAATAAGAGTTAGATTGATAATAATAAGAGTAATGAGTATAGTAATTGTAGTTCTATCGATCATATCTGCATAATATGGTTAATAATATGAGTTAGATTCATAATAATAAGAGTAATAAGTATAGTAATTGTCGTTCTATCGATCATATAAGCATAATATGGCTAATAATATGAGTTAGATTGATAATAATAAGAGTAATAAGTATAGTAATTGTCGTTCTATCGATCATTTAAGCATAATATGGCTAATAATATGAGTTAGATTGATAGTAATAACAGTAATAAGTATAGTAATTGTCGTTCTATCGATCATTTATGCATAATATGGCTAATAATTTGAGTTAGATTGATAATAATAAGAGTAATAAGTATAGTAATTGTCGTTCTATCGATCATATAAGCATAATATGGCTAATAATATGAGTTAGGTTGATAATAATAAGAGTAATAAGTATAGTGATTGTCGTTCTATCGATTAAATTTGCATAATATGGTTAATAATATGAGTTAGATTGATAACAGTGAGTGTAATAAGTATAGTAATTGTCGTTCTATCGATCATATAAGCATAATATGGCCAATAATATGAGTTAGATTGATAATAATAAGAGTAATGAGTATAGTAATTGTAGTTCTATCGATCATATCTGCATAATATGGTTAATAATATGAGTTAGATTCATAATAATAAGAGTAATAAGTATAGTAATTGTCGTTCTATCGATCATATAAGCATAATATGGCTAATAATATGAGTTAGATTGATAATAATAAGAGTAATAAGTATAGTAATTGTCGTTCTATCGATCATTTATGCATAATATGGCTAATAATATGAGTTAGATTGATAATAATAAGAGTAGTAAGTATAGTAAATGTCGTGCTATCGATCATATCTGCATAATATGGTTAATAATATGACTTAGATTGATAATAGTAAGCGTAATGTGTATAGTAAATGTCGTGCTATCGATCATATCTGCATAATATGGTTAATAATATGAGTTAGAGTGATAATAGTAAGAGTAATGTGTATAGTAAATGTCGTGCTATCGATCATATCTGCACAATATGGTTAATAATATGAGTTAGATTGATAACAGTGAGTGTAATAAGTATAGTAATTCTCGTTCTATCGATCGTAGAAGCATAATATGGCTAATAATATGAGTTAGATTGATAATAATAAGAGTAATGAGTATAGTAATTGTAGTTCTATCGATCATATCTGCATTATATGGTTAATAATATGAGTTAGATTGATAATAATAAGAGTAATAAGTATAGTAATTGTAGTTCTATTGCTCATATAAGCATAATATGGCTAATAATAAGAGTTAGATTGATAATAATAAGAGTAATAAGTATAGTAATTGTCGTTCTATCGATCATATCTGCATAATATGGTTAATAACATGAGTTAGATTGATAATAGTGAGTGTAATAAGTATAGTAAATGTCGTTCTATCGATCATATAATCATAATATGGGTAATAATATGAGGTAGATTGATGATAATAAGAGTAATAAGTATAGTAAATGTCGTGCTATCGATCATATCTGCATAATATGGTTAATAATATGAGTTAGATTGATAATAGTGAGTGTAATAAGTATAGTAAATGTCGTTCTATCGATCATATAAGCATAATATGGCTAATAATAAGAGTTAGATTGATAATAATAAGAGTAATGAGTATAGTAATTGTAGTTCTTTCGATCATATCTACATAATATGGTTAATAATATGAGTTAGATTCATAATAATAAGAGTAATAAGTATAGTAATTGTCGTTCTATCGATCATATAAGCATAATATGGCTAATAATATGAGTTAGGTTGATAATAATAAGAGTAATAAGTATAGTGATTGTCGTTCTATCGATCAAATTAGCATAATATGGTTAATAATATGAGTTAGATTGAAAACAGTGAGTGTAATAAGTATAGTAATTGTCGTTCTATCGATCATATAAGCATAATATGGCCAATAATATGAGTTAGATTGATAATAATAAGAGTAATGAGTATAGTAATTGTAGTTCTATCGATCATTTAAGCATAATATGGCTAATAATATGAGTTAGATTGATAATAATAACAATAATAAGTATAGTAATTGGCGTTCTATCGATCATATAAGCATAATATGGCTAATAATATGAGTTAGATTGATAATAATAAGAGTAATAAGTATAGTAATTGTCGTTCTATCGATCATTTAAGCATAATATGGCTAATAATATGAGTTAGATTGATAGTAATAACAGTAATAAGTATAGTAATTGTCGTTCTATCGATCATTTAAGCATAATATGGTTAATAATATGAGTTAGATTGATAATAATAAGAGTAATAAGTATAGTAATTGTCGTTCTATCGATCATTTAAGCATAATATGGCTAATAATATGAGTTAGATTTATAGTAATAACAGTAATAAGTATAGTAATTGTCGTTCTATCGATAATGTAAGGATAATATGGCTAATAATATGAGTTAGATTGATAATACTAAGAGTAGTGAGTATAGTAATTCTCGTTCTATCGATCATATAAGCATAATATGGCTAATAATATGGGTTAGATTGATACTAATAAGAGTAATGAGTATAGTAATTGTAGTTCTATCGATCATTTAAGCATAATATGGCTAACAATATGAGTTAGATTGATAATAATAACAGTAATAAGTATAGTAATTGTCGTTCTATCGATATTATAAGCATAATATGGCTAATAATATGAGTTAGATTGATAATAATAAGAGTAATAAGTATAGTAATTGTCGTTCTATCGATCATTTAAGCATAATATGGCTAATAATATGAGTTAGATTGATAGTAATAACAGTAATAAGTATAGTAATTGTAGTTCTATTGCTCATATAAGCATAATATGGCTAATAATAAGAGTTAGATTGATAATAATAAGAGTAATGAGTATAGTAATTGTAGTTCTATCGATCATATCTGCATAATATGGTTAATAATATGAGTTAGATTCATAATAATAAGAGTAATAAGTATAGAAATTGTCGTTCTATCGATCATATAAGCATAATATGGCTAATAATATGAGTTAGGTTGATAATAATAAGAGTAATAAGTATAGTGATTGTCGTTCTATCGATCAAATTTGCATAATATGGTTAATAATATGAGTTAGATTGATAACAGTGAGTGTAATAAGTATAGTAATTGTCGTTCTGTCGATCATATTAGCATAATATGGCTAATAATATGGGTTAGATTGATAATAATAAGAGTAATGAGTATAGTAATTGTAGTTCTATCGATCATTTAAGCATAATATGGCTAAGAATATGAGTTAGATTGATAATAATAACAGTAATAAGTATAGTAATTGTCGTTCTATCGATATTATAAGCATAATATGGCTAATAATATGAGTTAGATTGATAATAATAAGAGTAATAAGTATAGTAATTGTCGTTCTATCGATATTATAAGCATAATATGGCTAATAATAAGAGTTAGATTGATAATAATAAGAGTAATAAGTATAGTAATTGTCGTTCTATCGATCATATTAGCATAATATGGTTAATAATATGAATTAGATTGATAATAATAAGAGTAATAAGTATAGTAATTGTCGTTCTATCGATAATATAAGCATAATATGGCTAATAATATGAGTTAGATTGATAATACTCAGAGTAGCGAGTATAGTAATTCTCGTTCTATCGATCATATAAGCATAATATGGCTAATAATATGAGTTAGATTGATAATACTAAGAGTAGTGAGTATAGTAATTGTAGTTCTAGAGATCATTTAAGCATAATATGGCTAATAATATGAGTTGGATTGATAATAATAAGAGTAATAAGTATAGTAATTGTCGTTCTATCGATCATTTATGCATAATATGGCTAATAATATGAGTTAGATTGATAATAATAAGAGTAGTAAGTATAGTAAATGTCGTGCTATCGATCATATCTGCATAATATGGTTAATAATATGAGTTAGATTGATAATAGTAAGCGTAATGTGTATAGTAAATGTCGTGCTATCGATCATATCTGCATAATATGGTTAATAATATGAGTTAGATTGATAATAGTAAGAGTAATGTGTATAGTAAATGTCGTGCTATCGATCATATCTGCACAATATGGTTAATAATATGAGTTAGATTGATAACAGTGAGTGTAATAAGTATAGTAATTCTCGTTCTATCGATCATAGAAGCATAATATGGCTAATAATATGAGTTAGATTGATAATAATAAGAGTAATGAGTATAGTAATTGTAGTTCTATCGATCATATCTGCATTATATGGTTAATAATATGAGTTAGATTGATAATAATAAGAGTAATAAGTATAGTAATTGTAGTTCTATTGCTCATATAAGCATAATATGGCTAATAATATGAGTTAGATTCATAATAATAAGAGTAATAAGTATAGTAATTGTCGTTCTATCGATCATTTAAGCATAATATGGCTAATAATATGAGATAGATTTATAATAATCAGAGTAATAAGTATAGTAATTGTCGTTCTATCGATCATTTATGCATAATATGGCTAATAATTTGAGTTAGATTGATAATAATAAGAGTAATAAGTATAGTAATTGTCGTGCCATCGATCATATCTGCATAATATGGTTAATAATATGAGTTAGATTGATAGCAATAACAGTAATAAGTATAGTAATTGTCGTTCTATCGATAATATAAGCATAATATGGCTAATAATATGAGTTAGATTGATAATACTCAGAGTAGTGAGTATAGTAATTCTCGTTCTATCGATCATATAAGCATAATATGGCTAATAATATGAGTTAGATTGATAATACTAAGAGTAGTGAGTATAGTAATTGTAGTTCTAGAGATCATTTAAGCATAATATGGCTAATAATATGAGTTGGATTGATAATAATAAAAGTAATAAGTATAGTAATTGTCGTTCTATCGATAATATAAGCATAATATGGCTAATAATATGAGTTAGATTGATAATACTAAGAGTAGTGAAATATAGTAATTCTCGTTCTATCGATCATAGAAGCATAATATGGCTAATAATATGAGTTAGATTGATAATAATAAGAGTAATGAGTATAGTAATTGGCGTTCTGTCGATCATATCTGCATAATATGGTTAATAATATGAGTTCGATTGATAATAATAAGAGTAATAAGTATAGTAATTGTAGTTCCATTGCTCATATAAGCATAATATGGCTAATAATATGAGTTAGATTCATAATAATAAGAGTAATAAGTATAGTAATTGTCGTTCTATCGATCATTTATGCATAATATGGCTAATAATATGAGTTAGATTGATAATAATAAGAGTAGTAAGTATAGTAAATGTCGTGCTATCGATCATATCTGCATAATATGGTTAATAATATGACTTAGATTGATAATAGTAAGCGTAATGTGTATAGTAAATGTCGTGCTATCGATCATATCTGCATAATATGGTTAATAATATGAGTTAGATTGATAATAGTAAGAGTAATGTGTATAGTAAATGTCGTGCTATCGATCATATCTGCACAATATGGTTAATAATATGAGTTAGATTGATAACAGTGAGTGTAATAAGTATAGTAATTCTCGTTCTATCGATCGTAGAAGCATAATATGGCTAATAATATGAGTTAGATTGATAATAATAAGAGTAATGAGTATAGTAATTGTAGTTCTATCGATCATATCTGCATTATATGGTTAATAATATGAGTTAGATTGATAATAATAAGAGTAATAAGTATAGTAATTGTAGTTCTATTGCTCATATAAGCATAATATGGCTAATAATAAGAGTTAGATTGATAATAATAAGAGTAATAAGTATAGTAATTGTCGTTCTATCGATCATATCTGCATAATATGGTTAATAACATGAGTTAGATTGATAATAGTGAGTGTAATAAGTATAGTAAATGTCGTTCTATCGATCATATAATCATAATATGGGTAATAATATGAGGTAGATTGATGATAATAAGAGTAATAAGTATAGTAAATGTCGTGCTATCGATCATATCTGCATAATATGGTTAATAATATGAGTTAGATTGATAATAGTGAGTGTAATAAGTAAAGTAAATGTCGTTCTATCGATCATATAAGCATAATATGGCTAATAATAAGAGTTAGATTGATAATAATAAGAGTAATGAGTATAGTAATTGTAGTTCTTTCGATCATATCTACATAATATGGTTAATAATATGAGTTAGATTCATAATAATAAGAGTAATAAGTATAGTAATTGTCGTTCTATCGATCATATAAGCATAATATGGCTAATAATATGAGTTAGGTTGATAATAATAAGAGTAATAAGTATAGTGATTGTCGTTCTATCGATCAAATTTGCATAATATGGTTAATAATATGAGTTAGATTGAAAACAGTGAGTGTAATAAGTATAGTAATTGTCGTTCTATCGATCATATAAGCATAATATGGCCAATAATATGAGTTAGATTGATAATAATAAGAGTAATGAGTATAGTAATTGTAGTTCTATCGATCATTTAAGCATAATATGGCTAATAATATGAGTTAGATTGATAATAATAACAATAATAAGTATAGTAATTGGCGTTCTATCGATCATATAAGCATAATATGGCTAATAATATGAGTTAGATTGATAATAATAAGAGTAATAAGTATAGTAATTGTCGTTCTATCGATCATTTAAGCATAATATGGCTAATAATATGAGTTAGATTGATAGTAATAACAGTAATAAGTATAGTAATTGTCGTTCTATCGATCATTTAAGCATAATATGGTTAATAATATGAGTTAGATTGATAATAATAAGAGTAATAAGTATAGTAATTGTCGTTCTATCGATCATTTAAGCATAATATGGCTAATAATATGAGATAGATTTATAATAATCAGAGTAATAAGTATAGTAATTGTCGTTCTATCGATCATTTATGCATAATATGGCTAATAATATGAGTTAGATTGATAATAATAAGAGTAATAAGTATAGTAATTGTCGTGCCATCGATCATATCTGCATAATATGGTTAATAATATGAGTTAGATTGATAGCAATAACAGTAATAAGTATAGTAATTGTCGTTCTATCGATAATATAAGCATAATATGGCTAATAATATGAGTTAGATTGATAATACTCAGAGTAGTGAGTATAGTAATTCTCGTTCTATCGATCATATAAGCATAATATGGCTAATAATATGAGTTAGATTGATAATACTAAGAGTAGTGAGTATAGTAATTGTAGTTCTAGAGATCATTTAAGCATAATATGGCTAATAATATGAGTTGGATTGATAATAATAAAAGTAATAAGTATAGTAATTGTCGTTCTATCGATAATATAAGCATAATATGGCTAATAATATGAGTTAGATTGATAATACTAAGAGTAGTGAGTATAGTAATTGTAGTTCTAGAGATCATTTAAGCATAATATGGCTAATAATATGAGTTGGATTGATAATAATAAAAGTAATAAGTATAGTAATTGTCGTTCTATCGATAATATAAGCATAATATGGCTAATAATATGAGTTAGATTGATAATAATAAGAGTAGTAAGTATAGTAAATGTCGTGCTATCGATCATATCTGCATAATATGGTTAATAATATGATTTAGATTGATAATAGTAAGCGTAATGTGTATAGTAAATGTCGTGCTATCGATCATATCTGCATAATATGGTTAATAATATGAGTTAGATTGATAATAGTAAGAGTAATGTGTATAGTAAATGTCGTGCTATCGATCATATCTGCACAATATGGTTAATAATATGAGTTAGATTGATAACAGTGAGTGTAATAAGTATAGTAATTGTCGTTCTATCGATCATATAAGCATAATATGGCCAATAATATGAGTTAGATTGATAATAATAAGAGTAATGAGTATAGTAATTGTAGTTCTATCGATTATATCTGCATAATATGGTTAATAATATGAGTTAGATTCAAAATAATAAGAGTAATAAGTATAGTAATTGTCGTTCTATCGATCATATAAGCATAATATGGCTAATAATATGAGTTAGATTGATAATAATAGGAGTAACAAGTATAGTAATTGTCGCTCTATCGATCATTTAAGCATAATATGGCTAATAATATGAGTTAGATTGATAGTAATAACAGTAATAAGTATAGTAATTGTCGTTCTATCGATAATATAAGCATAGTATGGCTAATAATATGAGTTAGATTGATAATACTAAGAGTAGTGAGTATAGTAATTCTCGCTCTATCGATCATATAAGCATAATATGGCTAATAATATGGGTTAGATTGATAATAATAAGAGTAATGAGTATAGTAATTGTAGTTCTATCGATCATTTAAGCATAATATGGCTAATAATATGAGTTAGATTGATAATAATAACAGTAATAAGTATAGTAATTGGCGTTCTATCGATCATATAAGCATAATATGGCTAATAATATGAGTTAGATTGATAATAATAAGAGTAATAAGTATAGTAATTGTCGTTCTATCGATCATTTAAGCATAATATGGCTAATAATATGAGTTAGATTGATAATAATAAGAGTAGTAAGTATAGTAATTGTCGTTCCATCGATATTATAAGCATAATATGGCTAATAATAAGAGTTAGATTGATAATAATAAGAGTAATAAGTATAGTGATTGTCGTTCTATCGATCAAATTTGCATAATATGGTTAATAATATGAGTTAGATTGATAACAGTGAGTGTAATAAGTATAGTAATTGTCGTTCTGTCGATCATATTAGCATAATATGGCTAATAATATGGGTTAGATTGATAATAATAAGAGTAATGAGTATAGTAATTGTAGTTCTATCGATCATTTAAGCATAATATGGCTAATAATATGAGTTAGATTGATAATAATAACAGTAATAAGTATAGTAATTGTCGTTCCATCGATATTATAAGCATAATATGGCTAATAATAAGAGTTAGATTGATAATATTAAGAGTAGTGAGTATAGTAATTCTCGTTCTATCGATCATATAAGCATAATATGGCTAATAATATGAGTTAGATTGATAGTAATAAGAGTAATAAGTATAATAATTGTAGTTCTATCGATCATATCTGCATAATATGGTTAATAATATGAGTTAGATTCACAATAATAAGAGTAATAAGTATAGTAATTGTCGTTCTATCGATCATATAAGCATAATATGGTTAATAATATGAGTTAGATTGATAATAATAAGAGTAATAAGTACAGTAATTGCCGTTCTATCGATCATTTAAGCATAATATGGCTAATAATATGAGTTAGATTGATAATAATAAGAGTAGTAAGTATAGTAAATGTCGTGCTATCGATCATATCTGCATTATATGGTTAATAATATGAGTTAGATTGATAATAGTAAGAGTAATGTGTATAGTAAATGTCGTGCTATCGATCATATCTGCACAATATGGTTAATAATATGTGTTAGATTGATAACAGTGAGTGTAATAAGTATAGTAATTGTCGTTCTACCGATCATATTAGCATAATATGGTTAATAATATGAATTAGATTGATAATAATAAGAGTAATAAGTATAGTATTTGTCGTTCTATCGATCATATAAGCATAATATGGCTAATAATATGAGATGGATTTATAATAATAAGAGTAATAAGTATAGTAATTGTCGTTCTATCGATCATATAAGCATAATATGGCTAATAATATGAGTTAGATTGATAATAATAAGAGTAATAAGTATAGTAATTGTCGTTCTATCGATCATATCTGCATAATATGGTTAATAACATGAGTTAGATTGATAATAGTGAGTGTAATAAGTATAGTAAATGTCGTTCTATCGATCATATAATCATAATATGGGTAATAATATGAGTTAGATTGATAATAATAAGAGTAATGAGTATAGTAATTGTAGTTTTTTCGATCATATATGCATAATATGGTTAATAATATGAGTTAGATTCATAATAATAAGAGTAATAAGTATAGTAATTGTCGTTCTATCGATCATATAAGCATAATATGGCTAATAATATGAGTTAGGTTGATAATAATAAGAGTAATAAGTATAGTGATTGTCGTTCTATCGATTAAATTTGCATAATATGGTTAATAATATGAGTTAGATTGATAACAGTGAGTGTAATAAGTATAGTAATTGTCGTTCTATCGATCATATAAGCATAATATGGCCAATAATATGAGTTAGATTGATAATAATAAGAGTAATGAGTATAGTAATTGTAGTTCTATCGATCATATCTGCATAATATGGTTAATAATATGAGTTAGATTCAAAATAATAAGAGTAATAAGTATAGTAATTGTCGTTCCATCGATCATATAAGCATAATATGGCTTATAATATGAGTTAGATTGATAATAACAGGAGTAACAAGTATAGTAATTGTCGTTCTATCGATCATTTAAGCATAATATGGCTAATAATATGAGTTAGATTGATAATACTCAGAGTAGTGAGTATAGTAATTCTCGTTCTATCGATTATATAAGCATAATATGGCTAACAATATGAGTTAGATTTATAGTAATAACAGTAATAAGTATAGTAATTGTCGTTCTATCGATAATGTAAGGATAATATGGCTAATGATATGAGTTAGATTGATAATACTAAGAGTAGTGAGTATAGTAATTCTCGTTCTATCGATCATATAAGCATAATATGGCTAATAATATGGGTTAGATTGATAATAATAAGAGTAATGAGTATAGTAATTGTAGTTCTATCGATCATTTAAGCATAATATGGCTAATAATATGAGTTAGATTGATAATAATAACAGTAATAAGTATAGTAATTGGCGTTCTATCGATATTATAAGCATAATATGGCTAATAATAAGAGTTAGATTGATAATAATAAGAGTAATGAGTATAGTAATTGTAGTTCTATCGATCATATCTGCATAATATGGTTAATAATATGAGTTAGATTCATAATAATAAGAGTAATAAGTATAGTAATTGTAGTTCTATTGCTCATATAAGCATAATATGGCTAATAATATGAGTTAGATTCATAATAATAAGAGTAATAAGTATAGTAATTGTCGTTCTATCGATCATTTAAGCATAATATGGCTAATAATATGAGATAGATTTATAATAATCAGAGTAATAAGTATAGTAATTGTCGTTCTATCGATCATTTATGCATAATATGGCTAATAATTTGAGTTAGATTGATAATAATAAGAGTAATAAGTATAGTAATTGTCGTGCCATCGATCATATCTGCATAATATGGTTAATAATATGAGTTAGATTGATAGCAATAACAGTAATAAGTATAGTAATTGTCGTTCTATCGATAATATAAGCATAATATGGCTAATAATATGAGTTAGATTGATAATACTCAGAGTAGTGAGTATAGTAATTCTCGTTCTATCGATCATATAAGCATAATATGGCTAATAATATGAGTTAGATTGATAATACTAAGAGTAGTGAGTATAGTAATTGTAGTTCTAGAGATCATTTAAGCATAATATGGCTAATAATATGAGTTGGATTGATAATAATAAAAGTAATAAGTATAGTAATTGTCGTTCTATCGATAATATAAGCATAATATGGCTAATAATATGAGTTAGATTGATAATACTAAGAGTAGTGAAATATAGTAATTCTCGTTCTATCGATCATAGAAGCATAATATGGCTAATAATATGAGTTAGATTGATAATAATAAGAGTAATGAGTATAGTAATTGGCGTTCTGTCGATCATATCTGCATAATATGGTTAATAATATGAGTTCGATTGATAATAATAAGAGTAATAAGTATAGTAATTGTAGTTCCATTGCTCATATAAGCATAATATGGCTAATAATATGAGTTAGATTCATAATAATAAGAGTAATAAGTATAGTAATTGTCGTTCTATCGATCATTTATGCATAATATGGCTAATAATATGAGTTAGATTGATAATAATAAGAGTAGTAAGTATAGTAAATGTCGTGCTATCGATCATATCTGCATAATATGGTTAATAATATGACTTAGATTGATAATAGTAAGCGTAATGTGTATAGTAAATGTCGTGCTATCGATCATATCTGCATAATATGGTTAATAATATGAGTTAGATTGATAATAGTAAGAGTAATGTGTATAGTAAATGTCGTGCTATCGATCATATCTGCACAATATGGTTAATAATATGAGTTAGATTGATAACAGTGAGTGTAATAAGTATAGTAATTCTCGTTCTATCGATCGTAGAAGCATAATATGGCTAATAATATGAGTTAGATTGATAATAATAAGAGTAATGAGTATAGTAATTGTAGTTCTATCGATCATATCTGCATTATATGGTTAATAATATGAGTTAGATTGATAATAATAAGAGTAATAAGTATAGTAATTGTAGTTCTATTGCTCATATAAGCATAATATGGCTAATAATAAGAGTTAGATTGATAATAATAAGAGTAATAAGTATAGTAATTGTCGTTCTATCGATCATATCTGCATAATATGGTTAATAACATGAGTTAGATTGATAATAGTGAGTGTAATAAGTATAGTAAATGTCGTTCTATCGATCATATAATCATAATATGGGTAATAATATGAGGTAGATTGATGATAATAAGAGTAATAAGTATAGTAAATGTCGTGCTATCGATCATATCTGCATAATATGGTTAATAATATGAGTTAGATTGATAATAGTGAGTGTAATAAGTATAGTAAATGTCGTTCTATCGATCATATAAGCATAATATGGCTAATAATAAGAGTTAGATTGATAATAATAAGAGTAATGAGTATAGTAATTGTAGTTCTTTCGATCATATCTACATAATATGGTTAATAATATGAGTTAGATTCATAATAATAAGAGTAATAAGTATAGTAATTGTCGTTCTATCGATCATATAAGCATAATATGGCTAATAATATGAGTTAGGTTGATAATAATAAGAGTAATAAGTATAGTGATTGTCGTTCTATCGATCAAATTTGCATAATATGGTTAATAATATGAGTTAGATTGAAAACAGTGAGTGTAATAAGTATAGTAATTGTCGTTCTATCGATCATATAAGCATAATATGGCCAATAATATGAGTTAGATTGATAATAATAAGAGTAATGAGTATAGTAATTGTAGTTCTATCGATCATTTAAGCATAATATGGCTAATAATATGAGTTAGATTGATAATAATAACAATAATAAGTATAGTAATTGGCGTTCTATCGATCATATAAGCATAATATGGCTAATAATATGAGTTAGATTGATAATAATAAGAGTAATAAGTATAGTAATTGTCGTTCTATCGATCATTTAAGCATAATATGGCTAATAATATGAGTTAGATTGATAGTAATAACAGTAATAAGTATAGTAATTGTCGTTCTATCGATCATTTAAGCATAATATGGTTAATAATATGAGTTAGATTGATAATAATAAGAGTAATAAGTATAGTAATTGTCGTTCTATCGATCATTTAAGCATAATATGGCTAATAATATGAGATAGATTTATAATAATCAGAGTAATAAGTATAGTAATTGTCGTTCTATCGATCATTTATGCATAATATGGCTAATAATATGAGTTAGATTGATAATAATAAGAGTAATAAGTATAGTAATTGTCGTGCCATCGATCATATCTGCATAATATGGTTAATAATATGAGTTAGATTGATAGCAATAACAGTAATAAGTATAGTAATTGTCGTTCTATCGATAATATAAGCATAATATGGCTAATAATATGAGTTAGATTGATAATACTCAGAGTAGTGAGTATAGTAATTCTCGTTCTATCGATCATATAAGCATAATATGGCTAATAATATGAGTTAGATTGATAATACTAAGAGTAGTGAGTATAGTAATTGTAGTTCTAGAGATCATTTAAGCATAATATGGCTAATAATATGAGTTGGATTGATAATAATAAAAGTAATAAGTATAGTAATTGTCGTTCTATCGATAATATAAGCATAATATGGCTAATAATATGAGTTAGATTGATAATACTAAGAGTAGTGAGTATAGTAATTGTAGTTCTAGAGATCATTTAAGCATAATATGGCTAATAATATGAGTTGGATTGATAATAATAAAAGTAATAAGTATAGTAATTGTCGTTCTATCGATAATATAAGCATAATATGGCTAATAATATGAGTTAGATTGATAATACTAAGAGTAGTGAAATATAGTAATTCTCGTTCTATCGATCATAGAAGCATAATATGGCTAATAATATGAGTTAGATTGATAATAATAAGAGTAATGAGTATAGTAATTGGCGTTCTGTCGATCATATCTGCATAATATGGTTAATAATATGAGTTCGATTGATAATAATAAGAGTAATAAGTATAGTAATTGTAGTTCCATTGCTCATATAAGCATAATATGGCTAATAATATGAGTTAGATTCATAATAATAAGAGTAATAAGTATAGTAATTGTCGTTCTATCGATCATATCTGCATAATATGGTTAATAATATGAGTTAGATTGATAATAGTAAGAGTAATGTGTATAGTAAATGTCGTGCTATCGATCATATCTGCACAATATGGTTAATAATATGAGTTAGATTGATAACAGTGAGTGTAATAAGTATAGTAATTGTCGTTCTATCGATCATATAAGCATAATATGGCCAATAATATGAGTTAGATTGATAATAATAAGAGTAATGAGTATAGTAATTGTAGTTCTATCGATTATATCTGCATAATATGGTTAATAATATGAGTTAGATTCAAAATAATAAGAGTAATAAGTATAGTAATTGTCGTTCTATCGATCATATAAGCATAATATGGCTAATAATATGAGTTAGATTGATAATAATAGGAGTAACAAGTATAGTAATTGTCGCTCTATCGATCATTTAAGCATAATATGGCTAATAATATGAGTTAGATTGATAGTAATAACAGTAATAAGTATAGTAATTGTCGTTCTATCGATAATATAAGCATAGTATGGCTAATAATATGAGTTAGATTGATAATACTAAGAGTAGTGAGTATAGTAATTCTCGCTCTATCGATCATATAAGCATAATATGGCTAATAATATGGGTTAGATTGATAATAATAAGAGTAATGAGTATAGTAATTGTAGTTCTATCGATCATTTAAGCATAATATGGCTAATAATATGAGTTAGATTGATAATAATAACAGTAATAAGTATAGTAATTGGCGTTCTATCGATCATATAAGCATAATATGGCTAATAATATGAGTTAGATTGATAATAATAAGAGTAATAAGTATAGTAATTGTCGTTCTATCGATCATTTAAGCATAATATGGCTAATAATATGAGTTAGATTGATAATAATAAGAGTAGTAAGTATAGTAATTGTCGTTCCATCGATATTATAAGCATAATATGGCTAATAATAAGAGTTAGATTGATAATAATAAGAGTAATAAGTATAGTGATTGTCGTTCTATCGATCAAATTTGCATAATATGGTTAATAATATGAGTTAGATTGATAACAGTGAGTGTAATAAGTATAGTAATTGTCGTTCTGTCGATCATATTAGCATAATATGGCTAATAATATGGGTTAGATTGATAATAATAAGAGTAATGAGTATAGTAATTGTAGTTCTATCGATCATTTAAGCATAATATGGCTAATAATATGAGTTAGATTGATAATAATAACAGTAATAAGTATAGTAATTGTCGTTCCATCGATATTATAAGCATAATATGGCTAATAATAAGAGTTAGATTGATAATATTAAGAGTAGTGAGTATAGTAATTCTCGTTCTATCGATCATATAAGCATAATATGGCTAATAATATGAGTTAGATTGATAGTAATAAGAGTAATAAGTATAATAATTGTAGTTCTATCGATCATATCTGCATAATATGGTTAATAATATGAGTTAGATTCACAATAATAAGAGTAATAAGTATAGTAATTGTCGTTCTATCGATCATATAAGCATAATATGGTTAATAATATGAGTTAGATTGATAATAATAAGAGTAATAAGTACAGTAATTGCCGTTCTATCGATCATTTAAGCATAATATGGCTAATAATATGAGTTAGATTGATAATAATAAGAGTAGTAAGTATAGTAAATGTCGTGCTATCGATCATATCTGCATTATATGGTTAATAATATGAGTTAGATTGATAATAGTAAGAGTAATGTGTATAGTAAATGTCGTGCTATCGATCATATCTGCACAATATGGTTAATAATATGTGTTAGATTGATAACAGTGAGTGTAATAAGTATAGTAATTGTCGTTCTACCGATCATATTAGCATAATATGGTTAATAATATGAATTAGATTGATAATAATAAGAGTAATAAGTATAGTATTTGTCGTTCTATCGATCATATAAGCATAATATGGCTAATAATATGAGATGGATTTATAATAATAAGAGTAATAAGTATAGTAATTGTCGTTCTATCGATCATATAAGCATAATATGGCTAATAATATGAGTTAGATTGATAATAATAAGAGTAATAAGTATAGTAATTGTCGTTCTATCGATCATATCTGCATAATATGGTTAATAACATGAGTTAGATTGATAATAGTGAGTGTAATAAGTATAGTAAATGTCGTTCTATCGATCATTTAAGCATAATATGGCTAATAATAAGAGTTAGATTGATAATAATAAGAGTAATGAGTATAGTAATTGTAGTTTTTTCGATCATATATGCATAATATGGTTAATAATATGAGTTAGATTCATAATAATAAGAGTAATAAGTATAGTAATTGTCGTTCTATCGATCATATAAGCATAATATGGCTAATAATATGAGTTAGGTTGATAATAATAAGAGTAATAAGTATAGTGATTGTCGTTCTATCGATTAAATTTGCATAATATGGTTAATAATATGAGTTAGATTGATAACAGTGAGTGTAATAAGTATAGTAATTGTCGTTCTATCGATCATATAAGCATAATATGGCCAATAATATGAGTTAGATTGATAATAATAAGAGTAATGAGTATAGTAATTGTAGTTCTATCGATCATATCTGCATAATATGGTTAATAATATGAGTTAGATTCAAAATAATAAGAGTAATAAGTATAGTAATTGTCGTTCCATCGATCATATAAGCATAATATGGCTTATAATATGAGTTAGATTGATAATAACAGGAGTAACAAGTATAGTAATTGTCGTTCTATCGATCATTTAAGCATAATATGGCTAATAATATGAGTTAGATTGATAATACTCAGAGTAGTGAGTATAGTAATTCTCGTTCTATCGATTATATAAGCATAATATGGCTAACAATATGAGTTAGATTTATAGTAATAACAGTAATAAGTATAGTAATTGTCGTTCTATCGATAATGTAAGGATAATATGGCTAATGATATGAGTTAGATTGATAATACTAAGAGTAGTGAGTATAGTAATTCTCGTTCTATCGATCATATAAGCATAATATGGCTAATAATATGGGTTAGATTGATAATAATAAGAGTAATGAGTATAGTAATTGTAGTTCTATCGATCATTTAAGCATAATATGGCTAATAATATGAGTTAGATTGATAATAATAACAGTAATAAGTATAGTAATTGGCGTTCTATCGATATTATAAGCATAATATGGCTAATAATAAGAGTTAGATTGATAATAATAAGAGTAATGAGTATAGTAATTGTAGTTCTATCGATCATATCTGCATAATATGGTTAATAATATGAGTTAGATTCATAATAATAAGAGTAATAAGTATAGTAATTGTCGTTCTATCGATCATATAAGCATAATATGGCTAATAATATGAGTTAGGTTGATAATAATAAGAGTAATAAGTATAGTGATTGTCGTTCTATCGATCAAATTTGCATAATATGGTTAATAATATGAGTTAGATTGATAACAGTGAGTGTAATAAGTATAGTAATTGTCGTTCTATCGATCATATAAGCATAATATGGCCAATAATATGAGTTAGATTGATAATAATAAGAGTAATGAGTATAGTAATTGTAGTTCTATCGATCATATCTGCATAATATGGTTAATAATATGAGTTAGATTCAAAATAATAAGAGTAATAAGTATAGTAATTGTCGTTCTATCGATCATATAAGCATAATATGGCTAATAATATGAGTTAGATTGATAATAATAGGAGTAACAGGTATAGTAATTGTCGCTCTATCGATCATTTAAGCATAATATGGCTAATAATATGAGTTAGATTGATAGTAATAACAGTAATAAGTATAGTAATTGTCGTTCTATCGATAATATAAGCATAGTATGGCTAATAATATGAGTTAGATTGATAATAATAAGAGTAATGAGTATAGTAATTGTAGTTCTATCGATCATTTAAGCATAATATGGCTAACAATATGAGTTAGATTTATAGTAATAACAGTAATAAGTATAGTAATTGTCGTTCTATCGATAATGTAAGGATAATATGGCTAATAATATGAGTTAGATTGATAATACTAGGAGTAGTGAGTATAGTAATTCTCGTTCTATCGATCATATAAGCATAATATGGCTAATAATATGGGTTAGATTGATAATAATAAGAGTAATGAGTATAGTAATTGTAGTTCTATCGATCATTTAAGCATAATATGGCTAACAATATGAGTTAGATTGATAATAATAACAGTAATAAGTATAGTAATTGTCGTTCTATCGATATTATAAGCATAATATGGCTAATAATATGAGTTAGATTGATAATAATAAGAGTAATAAGTATAGTAATTGTCGTTCTATCGATATTATAAGCATAATATGGCTAATAATAAGAGTTAGATTGATAATAATAAGAGTAATAAGTATAGTAATTGTCGTTCTATCGATCATATCTGCATAATATGGTTAATAACATGAGTTAGATTGATAATAGTGAGTGTAATAAGTATAGTAAATGTCGTTCTATCGATCATATAATCATAATATGGGTAATAATATGAGGTAGATTGATGATAATAAGAGTAATAAGTATAGTAAATGTCGTGCTATCGATCATATCTGCATAATATGGTTAATAATATGAGTTAGATTGATAATAGTGAGTGTAATAAGTATAGTAAATGTCGTTCTATCGATCATATAAGCATAATATGGCTAATAATAAGAGTTAGATTGATAATAATAAGAGTAATGAGTATAGTAATTGTAGTTCTTTCGATCATATCTACATAATATGGTTAATAATATGAGTTAGATTCATAATAATAAGAGTAATAAGTATAGTAATTGTCGTTCTATCGATCATATAAGCATAATATGGCTAATAATATGAGTTAGGTTGATAATAATAAGCGTAATAAGTATAGTGATTGTCGTTCTATCGATCAAATTTGCATAATATGGTTAATAATATGAGTTAGATTGATAACAGTGAGTGTAATAAGTATAGTAATTGTCGTTCTATCGATCATATAAGCATAATATGGCCAATAATATGAGTTAGATTGATAATAATAAGAGTAATGAGTATAGTAATTATAGTTCTATCGATCATTTAAGCATAATATGGCTAATAATATGAGTTAGATTGATAATAATAACAATAATAAGTATAGTAATTGGCGTTCTATCGATCATATAAGCATAATATGGCTAATAATATGAGTTAGATTGATAATAATAAGAGTAATAAGTATAGTAATTGTCGTTCTATCGATCATTTAAGCATAATATGGCTAATAATATGAGTTAGATTGATAGTAATAACAGTAATAAGTATAGTAATTGTCGTTCTATCGATCATTTAAGCATAATATGGTTAATAATATGAGTTAGATTGATAATAATAAGAGTAATAAGTATAGTAATTGTCGATCTATCGATCATATAAGCATAATATGGCTAATAATATGAGTTAGATTGATAATAATAAGAGTAATAAGTATAGTAATTGTCGTTCTATCGATCATTTAAGCATAATATGGCTAATAATATGAGTTAGATTGATAGCAATAACAGTAATAAGTATAGTAATTGTCGTTCTATCGATAATATAAGCATAATATGGCTAATAATATGAGTTAGATTGATAATACTCAGAGTAGTGAGTATAGTAATTCTCGTTCTATCGATAATATAAGCATAATATGGCTAATAATATGAGTTAGATTGATAATACTCAGAGTAGTGAGTATAGTAATTCTCGTTCTATCGATCATATAAGCATAATATGGCTAATAATATGAGTTAGATTGATAATACTAAGAGTAGTGAGTATAGTAATTGTAGTTCTAGAGATCATTTAAGCATAATATGGCTAATAATATGAGTTGGATTGATAATAATAAAAGTAATAAGTATAGTAATTGTCGTTCTATCGATAATATAAGCATAATATGGCTAATAATATGAGTTAGATTGATAATACTAAGAGTAGTGAAATATAGTAATTGTCGTTCTATCGATCATTTATGCATAATATGGCTAATAATATGAGTTAGATTGATAATAATAAGAGTAGTAAGTATAGTAAATGTCGTGCTATCGATCATATCTGCATAATATGGTTAATAATATGAGTTAGATTGATAATAGTAAGCGTAATGTGTATAGTAAATGTCGTGCTATCGATCATATCTGCATAATATGGTTAATAATATGAGTTAGATTGATAATAGTAAGAGTAATGTGTATAGTAAATGTCGTGCTATCGATCATATCTGCACAATATGGTTAATAATATGAGTTAGATTGATAACAGTGAGTGTAATAAGTATAGTAATTCTCGTTCTATCGATCATAGAAGCATAATATGGCTAATAATATGAGTTAGATTGATAATAATAAGAGTAATGAGTATAGTAATTGTAGTTCTATCGATCATATCTGCATTATATGGTTAATAATATGAGTTAGATTGATAATAATAAGAGTAATAAGTATAGTAATTGTAGTTCTATTGCTCATATAAGCATAATATGGCTAATAATATGAGTTAGATTCATAATAATAAGAGTAATAAGTATAGTAATTGTCGTTCTATCGATCATTTAAGCATAATATGGCTAATAATATGAGATAGATTGATAATAATAAGAGTAATAAGTATAGTAATTGTCGTTCTATCGATATTATAAGCATAATATGGCTAATAATAAGAGTTAGATTGATAATAATAAGAGTAATAAGTATAGTAATTGTCGTTCTATCGATCATATCTGCATAATATGGTTAATAACATGAGTTAGATTGATAATAGTGAGTGTAATAAGTATAGTAAATGTCGTTCTATCGATCATATAATCATAATATGGGTAATAATATGAGGTAGATTGATGATAATAAGAGTAATAAGTATAGTAAATGTCGTGCTATCGATCATATCTGCATAATATGGTTAATAATATGAGTTAGATTGATAATAGTGAGTGTAATAAGTATAGTAAATGTCGTTCTATCGATCATATAAGCATAATATGGCTAATAATAAGAGTTAGATTGATAATAATAAGAGTAATGAGTATAGTAATTGTAGTTCTTTCGATCATATCTACATAATATGGTTAATAATATGAGTTAGATTCATAATAATAAGAGTAATAAGTATAGTAATTGTCGTTCTATCGATCATATAAGCATAATATGGCTAATAATATGAGTTAGGTTGATAATAATAAGAGTAATAAGTATAGTGATTGTCGTTCTATCGATCAAATTTGCATAATATGGTTAATAATATGAGTTAGATTGATAACAGTGAGTGTAATAAGTATAGTAATTGTCGTTCTATCGATCATATAAGCATAATATGGCCAATAATATGAGTTAGATTGATAATAATAAGAGTAATGAGTATAGTAATTATAGTTCTATCGATCATTTAAGCATAATATGGCTAATAATATGAGTTAGATTGATAATAATAACAATAATAAGTATAGTAATTGGCGTTCTATCGATCATATAAGCATAATATGGCTAATAATATGAGTTAGATTGATAATAATAAGAGTAATAAGTATAGTAATTGTCGTTCTATCGATCATTTAAGCATAATATGGCTAATAATATGAGTTAGATTGATAGTAATAACAGTAATAAGTATAGTAATTGTCGTTCTATCGATCATTTAAGCATAATATGGTTAATAATATGAGTTAGATTGATAATAATAAGAGTTATAAGTATAGTAATTGTCGCTCTATCGATCATATAAGCATAATATGGCTAATAATATGAGTTAGATTGATAATAATAAGAGTAATAAGTATAGTAATTGTCGTTCTATCGATCATTTAAGCATAATATGGCTAATAATATGAGTTAGATTGATAGCAATAACAGTAATAAGTATAGTAATTGTCGTTCTATCGATAATATAAGCATAATATGGCTAATAATATGAGTTAGATTGATAATACTCAGAGTAGTGAGTATAGTAATTCTCGTTCTATCGATAATATAAGCATAATATGGCTAATAATATGAGTTAGATTGATAATACTCAGAGTAGTGAGTATAGTAATTCTCGTTCTATCGATCATATAAGCATAATATGGCTAATAATATGAGTTAGATTGATAATACTAAGAGTAGTGAGTATAGTAATTGTAGTTCTAGAGATCATTTAATCATAATATGGCTAATAATATGAGTTGGATTGATAATAATAAAAGTAATAAGTATAGTAATTGTCGTTCTATCGATAATATAAGCATAATATGGCTAATAATATGAGTTAGATTGATAATACTAAGAGTAGTGAAATATAGTAATTGTCGTTCTATCGATCATTTATGCATAATATGGCTAATAATATGAGTTAGATTGATAATAATAAGAGTAGTAAGTATAGTAAATGTCGTGCTATCGATCATATCTGCATAATATGGTTAATAATATGAGTTAGATTGATAATAGTAAGCGTAATGTGTATAGTAAATGTCGTGCTATCGATCATATCTGCATAATATGGTTAATAATATGAGTTAGATTGATAATAGTAAGAGTAATGTGTATAGTAAATGTCGTGCTATCGACCATATCTGCACAATATGGTTAATAATATGAGTTAGATTGATAACAGTGAGTGTAATAAGTATAGTAATTCTCGTTCTATCGATCATAGAAGCATAATATGGCTAATAATATGAGTTAGATTGATAATAATAAGAGTAATGAGTATAGTAATTGTAGTTCTATCGATCATATCTGCATTATATGGTTAATAATATGAGTTAGATTGATAATAATAAGAGTAATAAGTATAGTAATTGTAGTTCTATTGCTCATATAAGCATAATATGGCTAATAATATGAGTTAGATTCATAATAATAAGAGTAATAAGTATAGTAATTGTCGTTCTATCGATCATTTAAGCATAATATGGCTAATAATATGAGATAGATTTATAATAATCAGAGTAATAAGTATAGTAATTGTCGTTCTATCGATCATATAAGCATAATATGGCTAATAATATGAGTTAGGTTGATAATAATAAGAGTAATAAGTATAGTGATTGTCGTTCTATCGATCAAATTTGCATAATATGGTTAATAATATGAGTTAGATTGATAACAGTGAGTGTAATAAGTGTAGTAATTGTCGTTCTATCGATCATATAAGCATAATATGGCCAATAATATGAGTTAGATTGATAATAATAAGAGTAATGAGTATAGTAATTGTAGTTCTATCGATCATATCTGCATAATATGGTTAATAATATGAGTTAGATTCAAAATAATAAGAGTAATAAGTATAGTAATTGTCGTTCTATCGATCATATAAGCATAATATGGCTAATAATATGAGTTAGATTGATAATAATAGGAGTAAGAAGTATAGTAATTGTCGCTCTATCGATCATTTAAGCATAATATGGCTAATAATATGAGTTAGATTGATAGTAATAACAGTAATAAGTATAGTAATTGTCGTTCTATCGATAATATAAGCATAGTATGGCTAATAATATGAGTTAGATTGATAATACTAAGAGTAGTGAGTATAGTAATTCTCGTTCTATCGATCATATAAGCATAATATGGCTAATAATATGGGTTAGATTGATAATAATAAGAGTAATGAGTATAGTAATTGTAGTTCTATCGATAATATAAGCATAATATGGCTAATAATATGAGTTAGATTGATAATACTCAGAGTAGTGAGTATAGTAATTCTCGTTCTATCGATAATATAAGCATAATATGGCTAATAATATGAGTTAGATTGATAATACTCAGAGTAGTGAGTATAGTAATTCTCGTTCTATCGATCATATAAGCATAATATGGCTAATAATATGAGTTAGATTGATAATACTAAGAGTAGTGAGTATAGTAATTGTAGTTCTAGAGATCATTTAATCATAATATGGCTAATAATATGAGTTGGATTGATAATAATAAAAGTAATAAGTATAGTAATTGTCGTTCTATCGATAATATAAGCATAATATGGCTAATAATATGAGTTAGATTGATAATACTAAGAGTAGTGAAATATAGTAATTGTCGTTCTATCGATCATTTATGCATAATATGGCTAATAATATGAGTTAGATTGATAATAATAAGAGTAGTAAGTATAGTAAATGTCGTGCTATCGATCATATCTGCATAATATGGTTAATAATATGAGTTAGATTGATAATAGTAAGCGTAATGTGTATAGTAAATGTCGTGCTATCGATCATATCTGCATAATATGGTTAATAATATGAGTTAGATTGATAATAGTAAGAGTAATGTGTATAGTAAATGTCGTGCTATCGACCATATCTGCACAATATGGTTAATAATATGAGTTAGATTGATAACAGTGAGTGTAATAAGTATAGTAATTCTCGTTCTATCGATCATAGAAGCATAATATGGCTAATAATATGAGTTAGATTGATAATAATAAGAGTAATGAGTATAGTAATTGTAGTTCTATCGATCATATCTGCATTATATGGTTAATAATATGAGTTAGATTGATAATAATAAGAGTAATAAGTATAGTAATTGTAGTTCTATTGCTCATATAAGCATAATATGGCTAATAATATGAGTTAGATTCATAATAATAAGAGTAATAAGTATAGTAATTGTCGTTCTATCGATCATTTAAGCATAATATGGCTAATAATATGAGATAGATTTATAATAATCAGAGTAATAAGTATAGTAATTGTCGTTCTATCGATCATATAAGCATAATATGGCTAATAATATGAGTTAGGTTGATAATAATAAGAGTAATAAGTATAGTGATTGTCGTTCTATCGATCAAATTTGCATAATATGGTTAATAATATGAGTTAGATTGATAACAGTGAGTGTAATAAGTGTAGTAATTGTCGTTCTATCGATCATATAAGCATAATATGGCCAATAATATGAGTTAGATTGATAATAATAAGAGTAATGAGTATAGTAATTGTAGTTCTATCGATCATATCTGCATAATATGGTTAATAATATGAGTTAGATTCAAAATAATAAGAGTAATAAGTATAGTAATTGTCGTTCTATCGATCATATAAGCATAATATGGCTAATAATATGAGTTAGATTGATAATAATAGGAGTAAGAAGTATAGTAATTGTCGCTCTATCGATCATTTAAGCATAATATGGCTAATAATATGAGTTAGATTGATAGTAATAACAGTAATAAGTATAGTAATTGTCGTTCTATCGATAATATAAGCATAGTATGGCTAATAATATGAGTTAGATTGATAATACTAAGAGTAGTGAGTATAGTAATTCTCGTTCTATCGATCATATAAGCATAATATGGCTAATAATATGGGTTAGATTGATAATAATAAGAGTAATGAGTATAGTAATTGTAGTTCTATCGATCATTTAAGCATAATATGGCTAATAATATGAGTTAGATTGATAATAATAACAGTAATAAGTATAGTAATTGGCGTTCTATCGATCATATAAGCATAATATGGCTAATAATATGAGTTAGATTGATAATAATAAGAGTAATAAGTATAGTAATTGTCGTTCTATCGATCATTTAAGCATAATATGGCTAATAATATGAGTTAGATTTATAGTAATAACAGTAATAAGTATAGTAATTGTCGTTCTATCGATAATGTAAGGATAATATGGCTAATAATATGAGTTAGATTGATAATACTAAGAGTAGTGAGTATAGTAATTCTCGTTCTATCGATCATATAAGCATAATATGGCTAATAATATGGGTTAGATTGATACTAATAAGAGTAATGAGTATAGTAATTGTAGTTCTATCGATCATTTAAGCATAATATGGCTAACAATATGAGTTAGATTGATAATAATAACAGTAATAAGTATAGTAATTGGCGTTCTATCGATATTATAAGCATAATATGGCTAATAATAAGAGTTAGATTGATAATAATAAGAGTAATGAGTATAGTAATTGTAGTTCTATCGATCATATCTGCATAATATGGTTAATAATATGAGTTAGATTCATAATAATAAGAGTAATAAGTATAGAAATTGTCGTTCTATCGATCATATAAGCATAATATGGCTAATAATATGAGTTAGGTTGATAATAATAAGAGTAATAAGTATAGTGATTGTCGTTCTATCGATCAAATTTGCATAATATGGTTAATAATATGAGTTAGATTGATAACAGTGAGTGTAATAAGTATAGTAATTGTCGTTCTGTCGATCATATTAGCATAATATGGCTAATAATATGGGTTAGATTGATAATAATAAGAGTAATGAGTATAGTAATTGTAGTTCTATCGATCATTTAAGCATAATATGGCTAAGAATATGAGTTAGATTGATAATAATAACAGTAATAAGTATAGTAATTGTCGTTCTATCGATATTATAAGCATAATATGGCTAATAATATGAGTTAGATTGATAATAATAAGAGTAATAAGTATAGTAATTGTCGTTCTATCGATATTATAAGCATAATATGGCTAATAATAAGAGTTAGATTGATAATAATAAGAGTAATAAGTATAGTAATTGTCGTTCTATCGATCATATTAGCATAATATGGTTAATAATATGAATTAGATTGATAATAATAAGAGTAATAAGTATAGTAATTGTCGTTCTATCGATAATATAAGCATAATATGGCTAATAATATGAGTTAGATTGATAATACTCAGAGTAGTGAGTATAGTAATTCTCGTTCTATCGATCATATAAGCATAATATGGCTAATAATATGAGTTAGATTGATAATACTAAGAGTAGTGAGTATAGTAATTGTAGTTCTAGAGATCATTTAAGCATAATATGGCTAATAATATGAGTTGGATTGATAATAATAAGAGTAATAAGTATAGTAATTGTCGTTCTATCGATCATTTATGCATAATATGGCTAATAATATGAGTTAGATTGATAATAATAAGAGTAGTAAGTATAGTAAATGTCGTGCTATCGATCATATCTGCATAATATGGTTAATAATATGAGTTAGATTGATAATAGTAAGCGTAATGTGTATAGTAAATGTCGTGCTATCGATCATATCTGCATAATATGGTTAATAATATGAGTTAGATTGATAATAGTAAGAGTAATGTGTATAGTAAATGTCGTGCTATCGATCATATCTGCACAATATGGTTAATAATATGAGTTAGATTGATAACAGTGAGTGTAATAAGTATAGTAATTCTCGTTCTATCGATCATAGAAGCATAATATGGCTAATAATATGAGTTAGATTGATAATAATAAGAGTAATGAGTATAGTAATTGTAGTTCTATCGATCATATCTGCATTATATGGTTAATAATATGAGTTAGATTGATAATAATAAGAGTAATAAGTATAGTAATTGTAGTTCTATTGCTCATATAAGCATAATATGGCTAATAATATGAGTTAGATTCATAATAATAAGAGTAATAAGTATAGTAATTGTCGTTCTATCGATCATTTAAGCATAATATGGCTAATAATATGAGATAGATTTATAATAATCAGAGTAATAAGTATAGTAATTGTCGTTCTATCGATCATTTATGCATAATATGGCTAATAATTTGAGTTAGATTGATAATAATAAGAGTAATAAGTATAGTAATTGTCGTGCCATCGATCATATCTGCATAATATGGTTAATAATATGAGTTAGATTGATAGCAATAACAGTAATAAGTATAGTAATTGTCGTTCTATCGATAATATAAGCATAATATGGCTAATAATATGAGTTAGATTGATAATACTCAGAGTAGTGAGTATAGTAATTCTCGTTCTATCGATCATATAAGCATAATATGGCTAATAATATGAGTTAGATTGATAATACTAAGAGTAGTGAGTATAGTAATTGTAGTTCTAGAGATCATTTAAGCATAATATGGCTAATAATATGAGTTGGATTGATAATAATAAAAGTAATAAGTATAGTAATTGTCGTTCTATCGATAATATAAGCATAATATGGCTAATAATATGAGTTAGATTGATAATACTAAGAGTAGTGAAATATAGTAATTCTCGTTCTATCGATCATAGAAGCATAATATGGCTAATAATATGAGTTAGATTGATAATAATAAGAGTAATGAGTATAGTAATTGGCGTTCTGTCGATCATATCTGCATAATATGGTTAATAATATGAGTTCGATTGATAATAATAAGAGTAATAAGTATAGTAATTGTAGTTCCATTGCTCATATAAGCATAATATGGCTAATAATATGAGTTAGATTCATAATAATAAGAGTAATAAGTATAGTAATTGTCGTTCTATCGATCATTTATGCATAATATGGCTAATAATATGAGTTAGATTGATAATAATAAGAGTAGTAAGTATAGTAAATGTCGTGCTATCGATCATATCTGCATAATATGGTTAATAATATGACTTAGATTGATAATAGTAAGCGTAATGTGTATAGTAAATGTCGTGCTATCGATCATATCTGCATAATATGGTTAATAATATGAGTTAGATTGATAATAGTAAGAGTAATGTGTATAGTAAATGTCGTGCTATCGATCATATCTGCACAATATGGTTAATAATATGAGTTAGATTGATAACAGTGAGTGTAATAAGTATAGTAATTCTCGTTCTATCGATCGTAGAAGCATAATATGGCTAATAATATGAGTTAGATTGATAATAATAAGAGTAATGAGTATAGTAATTGTAGTTCTATCGATCATATCTGCATTATATGGTTAATAATATGAGTTAGATTGATAATAATAAGAGTAATAAGTATAGTAATTGTAGTTCTATTGCTCATATAAGCATAATATGGCTAATAATAAGAGTTAGATTGATAATAATAAGAGTAATAAGTATAGTAATTGTCGTTCTATCGATCATATCTGCATAATATGGTTAATAACATGAGTTAGATTGATAATAGTGAGTGTAATAAGTATAGTAAATGTCGTTCTATCGATCATATAATCATAATATGGGTAATAATATGAGGTAGATTGATGATAATAAGAGTCATAAGTATAGTAAATGTCGTGCTATCGATCATATCTGCATAATATGGTTAATAATATGAGTTAGATTGATAATAGTGAGTGTAATAAGTATAGTAAATGTCGTTCTATCGATCATATAAGCATAATATGGCTAATAATAAGAGTTAGATTGATAATAATAAGAGTAATGAGTATAGTAATTGTAGTTCTTTCGATCATATCTACATAATATGGTTAATAATATGAGTTAGATTCATAATAATAAGAGTAATAAGTATAGTAATTGTCGTTCTATCGATCATATAAGCATAATATGGCTAATAATATGAGTTAGGTTGATAATAATAAGAGTAATAAGTATAGTGATTGTCGTTCTATCGATCAAATTTGCATAATATGGTTAATAATATGAGTTAGATTGAAAACAGTGAGTGTAATAAGTATAGTAATTGTCGTTCTATCGATCATATAAGCATAATATGGCCAATAATATGAGTTAGATTGATAATAATAAGAGTAATGAGTATAGTAATTGTAGTTCTATCGATCATTTAAGCATAATATGGCTAATAATATGAGTTAGATTGATAATAATAACAATAATAAGTATAGTAATTGGCGTTCTATCGATCATATAAGCATAATATGGCTAATAATATGAGTTAGATTGATAATAATAAGAGTAATAAGTATAGTAATTGTCGTTCTATCGATCATTTAAGCATAATATGGCTAATAATATGAGTTAGATTGATAGTAATAACAGTAATAAGTATAGTAATTGTCGTTCTATCGATCATTTAAGCATAATATGGTTAATAATATGAGTTAGATTGATAATAATAAGAGTAATAAGTATAGTAATTGTCGTTCTATCGATCATTTAAGCATAATATGGCTAATAATATGAGATAGATTTATAATAATCAGAGTAATAAGTATAGTAATTGTCGTTCTATCGATCATTTATGCATAATATGGCTAATAATATGAGTTAGATTGATAGTAATAAGAGTAATAAGTATAGTAATTGTCGTGCCATCGATCATATCTGCATAATATGGTTAATAATATGAGTTAGATTGATAGCAATAACAGTAATAAGTATAGTAATTGTCGTTCTATCGATAATATAAGCATAATATGGCTAATAATATGAGTTAGATTGATAATACTCAGAGTAGTGAGTATAGTAATTCTCGTTCTATCGATCATATAAGCATAATATGGCTAATAATATGAGTTAGATTGATAATACTAAGAGTAGTGAGTATAGTAATTGTAGTTCTAGAGATCATTTAAGCATAATATGGCTAATAATATGAGTTGGATTGATAATAATAAAAGTAATAAGTATAGTAATTGTCGTTCTATCGATAATATAAGCATAATATGGCTAATAATATGAGTTAGATTGATAATACTAAGAGTAGTGAGTATAGTAATTGTAGTTCTAGAGATCATTTAAGCATAATATGGCTAATAATATGAGTTGGATTGATAATAATAAAAGTAATAAGTATAGTAATTGTCGTTCTATCGATAATATAAGCATAATATGGCTAATAATATGAGTTAGATTGATAATACTAAGAGTAGTGAAATATAGTAATTCTCGTTCTATCGATCATAGAAGCATAATATGGCTAATAATATGAGTTAGATTGATAATAATAAGAGTAATGAGTATAGTAATTGGCGTTCTGTCGATCATATCTGCATAATATGGTTAATAATATGAGTTCGATTGATAATAATAAGAGTAATAAGTATAGTAATTGTAGTTCCATTGCTCATATAAGCATAATATGGCTAATAATATGAGTTAGATTCATAATAATAAGAGTAATAAGTATAGTAATTGTCGTTCTATCGATCATTTATGCATAATATGGCTAATAATATGAGTTAGATTGATAATAGTAAGAGTAATGTGTATAGTAAATGTCGTGCTATCGATCATATCTGCACAATATGGTTAATAATATGAGTTAGATTGATAACAGTGAGTGTAATAAGTATAGTAATTCTCGTTCTATCGATCGTAGAAGCATAATATGGCTAATAATATGAGTTAGATTGATAATAATAAGAGTAATGAGTATAGTAATTGTAGTTCTATCGATCATATCTGCATTATATGGTTAATAATATGAGTTAGATTGATAATAATAAGAGTAATAAGTATAGTAATTGTAGTTCTATTGCTCATATAAGCATAATATGGCTAATAATAAGAGTTAGATTGATAATAATAAGAGTAATAAGTATAGTAATTGTCGTTCTATCGATCATATCTGCATAATATGGTTAATAACATGAGTTAGATTGATAATAGTGAGTGTAATAAGTATAGTAAATGTCGTTCTATCGATCATATAATCATAATATGGGTAATAATATGAGGTAGATTGATGATAATAAGAGTAATAAGTATAGTAAATGTCGTGCTATCGATCATATCTGCATAATATGGTTAATAATATGAGTTAGATTGATAATAGTGAGTGTAATAAGTATAGTAAATGTCGTTCTATCGATCATATAAGCATAATATGGCTAATAATAAGAGTTAGATTGATAATAATAAGAGTAATGAGTATAGTAATTGTAGTTCTTTCGATCATATCTACATAATATGGTTAATAATATGAGTTAGATTCATAATAATAAGAGTAATAAGTATAGTAATTGTCGTTCTATCGATCATATAAGCATAATATGGCTAATAATATGAGTTAGGTTGATAATAATAAGAGTAATAAGTATAGTGATTGTCGTTCTATCGATCAAATTTGCATAATATGGTTAATAATATGAGTTAGATTGATAACAGTGAGTGTAATAAGTATAGTAATTGTCGTTCTATCGATCATATAAGCATAATATGGCCAATAATATGAGTTAGATTGATAATAATAAGAGTAATGAGTATAGTAATTGTAGTTCTATCGATCATTTAAGCATAATATGGCTAATAATATGAGTTAGATTGATAATAATAACAATAATAAGTATAGTAATTGGCGTTCTATCGATCCTATAAGCATAATATGGCTAATAATATGAGTTAGATTGATAATAATAAGAGTAATAAGTATAGTAATTGTCGTTCTATCGATCATTTAAGCATAATATGGCTAATAATATGAGTTAGATTGATAGTAATAACAGTAATAAGTATAGTAATTGTCGTTCTATCGATCATTTAAGCATAATATGGTTAATAATATGAGTTAGATTGATAATAATAAGAGTAATAAGTATAGTAATTGTCGTTCTATCGATCATATAAGCATAATATGGCTAATAATATGAGTTAGATTGATAATAATAAGAGTAATAAGTATAGTAATTGTCGTTCTATCGATCATTTAAGCATAATATGGCTAATAATATGAGTTAGATTGATAGCAATAACAGTAATAAGTATAGTAATTGCCGTTCTATCGATAATATAAGCATAATATGGCTAATAATATGAGTTAGATTGATAATACTCAGAGTAGTGAGTATAGTAATTCTCGTTCTATCGATAATATAAGCATAATATGGCTAATAATATGAGTTAGATTGATAATACTCAGAGTAGTGAGTATAGTAATTCTCGTTCTATCGATCATATAAGCATAATATGGCTAATAATATGAGTTAGATTGATAATACCAAGAGTAGTGAGTATAGTAATTGTAGTTCTAGAGATCATTTAAGCATAATATGGCTAATAATATGAGTTAGATTGATAATAATAGGAGTAACAAGTATAGTAATTGTCGCTCTATCGATCATTTAAGCATAATATGGCTAATAATATGAGTTAGATTGATAGTAATAACAGTAATAAGTATAGTAATTGTCGTTCTATCGATAATATAAGCATAGTATGGCTAATAATATGAGTTAGATTGATAATACTAAGAGTAGTGAGTATAGTAATTCTCGTTCTATCGATCATATAAGCATAATATGGCTAATAATATGGGTTAGATTGATAATAATAAGAGTAATGAGTATTGTAATTGTAGTTCTATCGATCATTTAAGCATAATATGGCTAATAATATGAGTTAGATTGATAATAATAACAGTAATAAGTATAGTAATTGGCGTTCTATCGATCATATAAGCATAATATGGCTAATAATATGAGTTAGATTGATAATAATAAGAGTAATAAGTATAGTAATTGTCGTTCTATCGATCATTTAAGCATAATATGGCTAATAATATGAGTTAGATTTATAGTAATAACAGTAATAAGTATAGTAATTGTCGTTCTATCGATAATGTAAGGATAATATGGCTAATAATATGAGTTAGATTGATAATACTAAGAGTAGTGAGTATAGTAATTCTCGTTCTATCGATCATATAAGCATAATATGGCTAATAATATGGGTTAGATTGATACTAATAAGAGTAATGAGTATAGTAATTGTAGTTCTATCGATCATTTAAGCATAATATGGCTAACAATATGAGTTAGATTGATAATAATAACAGTAATAAGTATAGTAATTGGCGTTCTATCGATATTATAAGCATAATATGGCTAATAATAAGAGTTAGATTGAAAATAATAAGAGTAATGAGTATAGTAATTGTAGTTCTATCGATCATATCTGCATAATATGGTTAATAATATGAGTTAGATTCATAATAATAAGAGTAATAAGTATAGTAATTGTCGTTCTATCGATCATATAAACATAATATGGCTAATAATATGAGTTAGGTTGATAATAATAAGAGTAATAAGTATAGTGATTGTCGTTCTATCGATCAAATTTGCATAATATGGTCAATAATATGAGTTAGATTGATAACAGTGAGTGTAATAAGTATAGTAATTGTCGTTCTGTCGATCATATTAGCATAATATGGCTAATAATATGGGTTAGATTGATAATAATAAGAGTAATGAGTATAGTAATTGTAGTTCTATCGATCATTTAAGCATAATATGGCTAAGAATATGAGTTAGATTGATAATAATAACAGTAATAAGTATAGTAATTGTCGTTCTATCGATATTATAAGCATAATATGGCTAATAATATGAGTTAGATTGATAATAATAAGAGTAATAAGTATAGTAATTGTCGTTCTATCGATATTATAAGCATAATATGGCTAATAATAAGAGTTAGATTGATAATAATAAGAGTAATAAGTATAGTAATTGTCGTTCTATCGATCATATTAGCATAATATGGTTAATAATATGAATTAGATTGATAATAATAAGAGTAATAAGTATAGTAATTGTCGTTCTATCGATCATTTAAGCATAATATGGCTAATAATATGAGTTAGATTGATAGTAATAACAGTAATAAGTATAGTAATTGTCGTTTTACCGATAATATAAGCATAATATGGCTAATAATATGAGTTAGATTGATAATACTAAGAGTAGTGAAATATAGTAATTCTCGTTCTATCGGTCATAGAAGCATAATATGGCTAATAATATGAGTTAGATTGATAATAATAAGAGTAATGAGTATAGTAATTGGCGTTCTGTCGATCATATCTGCATAATATGGTTAATAATATGAGTTCGATTGATAATAATAAGAGTAATAAGTATAGTAATTGTAGTTCCATTGCTCATATAAGCATAATATGGCTAATAATATGAGTTAGATTCATAATAATAAGAGTAATAAGTATAGTAATTGTCGTTCTATCGATCATTTATGCATAATATGGCTAATAATATGAGTTAGATTGATAATAATAAGAGTAGTAAGTATAGTAAATGTCGTGCTATCGATCATATCTGCATAATATGGTTAATAATATGACTTAGATTGATAATAATAAGAGTAATGAGTATAGTAATTGTAGTTCTATCGATCATATCTGCATTATATGGTTAATAATATGAGTTAGATTGATAATAATAAGAGTAATAAGTATAGTAATTGTAGTTCTATTGCTCATATAAGCATAATATGGCTAATAATAAGAGTTAGATTGATAATAATAAGAGTAATAAGTATAGTAATTGTCGTTCTATCGATCATATCTGCATAATATGGTTAATAACATGAGTTAGATTGATAATAGTGAGTGTAATAAGTATAGTAAATGTCGTTCTATCGATCATATAATCATAATATGGGTAATAATATGAGGTAGATTGATGATAATAAGAGTAATAAGTATAGTAAATGTCGTGCTATCGATCATATCTGCATAATATGGTTAATAATATGAGTTAGATTGATAATAGTGAGTGTAATAAGTATAGTAAATGTCGTTCTATCGATCATATAAGCATAATATGGCTAATAATAAGAGTTAGATTGATAATAATAAGAGTAATGAGTATAGTAATTGTAGTTCTTTCGATCATATCTACATAATATGGTTAATAATATGAGTTAGATTCATAATAATAAGAGTAATAAGTATAGTAATTGTCGTTCTATTGATCATATAAGCATAATATGGCTAATAATATGAGTTAGGTTGATAATAATAAGAGTAATAAGTATAGTGATTGTCGTTCTATCGATCAAATTTGCATAATATGGTTAATAATATGAGTTAGATTGATAACAGTGAGTGTAATAAGTATAGTAATTGTCGTTCTATCGATCATATAAGCATAATATGGCCAATAATATGAGTTAGATTGATAATAATAAGAGTAATGAGTATAGTAATTGTAGTTCTATCGATCATTTAAGCATAATATGGCTAATAATATGAGTTAGATTGATAATAATAACAATAATAAGTATAGTAATTGGCGTTCTATCGATCCTATAAGCATAATATGGCTAATAATATGAGTTAGATTGATAATAATAAGAGTAATAAGTATAGTAATTGTCGTTCTATCGATCATTTAAGCATAATATGGCTAATAATATGAGTTAGATTGATAGTAATAACAGTAATAAGTATAGTAATTGTCGTTCTATCGATCATTTAAGCATAATATGGTTAATAATATGAGTTAGATTGATAATAATAAGAGTAATAAGTATAGTAATTGTCGTTCTATCGATCATATAAGCATAATATGGCTAATAATATGAGTTAGATTGATAATAATAAGAGTAATAAGTATAGTAATTGTCGTTCTATCGATCATTTAAGCATAATATGGCTAATAATATGAGTTAGATTGATAGCAATAACAGTAATAAGTATAGTAATTGTCGTTCTATCGATAATATAAGCATAATATGGCTAATAATATGAGTTAGATTGATAATACTCAGAGTAGTGAGTATAGTAATTCTCGTTCTATCGATAATATAAGCATAATATGGCTAATAATATGAGTTAGATTGATAATACTCAGAGTAGTGAGTATAGTAATTCTCGTTCTATCGATCATATAAGCATAATATGGCTAATAATATGAGTTAGATTGATAATACCAAGAGTAGTGAGTATAGTAATTGTAGTTCTAGAGATCATTTAAGCATAATATGGCTAATAATATGAGTTAGATTGATAATAATAGGAGTAACAAGTATAGTAATTGTCGCTCTATCGATCATTTAAGCATAATATGGCTAATAATATGAGTTAGATTGATAGTAATAACAGTAATAAGTATAGTAATTGTCGTTCTATCGATAATATAAGCATAGTATGGCTAATAATATGAGTTAGATTGATAATACTAAGAGTAGTGAGTATAGTAATTCTCGTTCTATCGATCATATAAGCATAATATGGCTAATAATATGGGTTAGATTGATAATAATAAGAGTAATGAGTATTGTAATTGTAGTTCTATCGATCATTTAAGCATAATATGGCTAATAATATGAGTTAGATTGATAATAATAACAGTAATAAGTATAGTAATTGGCGTTCTATCGATCATATAAGCATAATATGGCTAATAATATGAGTTAGATTGATAATAATAAGAGTAATAAGTATAGTAATTGTCGTTCTATCGATCATTTAAGCATAATATGGCTAATAATATGAGTTAGATTTATAGTAATAACAGTAATAAGTATAGTAATTGTCGTTCTATCGATAATGTAAGGATAATATGGCTAATAATATGAGTTAGATTGATAATACTAAGAGTAGTGAGTATAGTAATTCTCGTTCTATCGATCATATAAGCATAATATGGCTAATAATATGGGTTAGATTGATACTAATAAGAGTAATGAGTATAGTAATTGTAGTTCTATCGATCATTTAAGCATAATATGGCTAACAATATGAGTTAGATTGATAATAATAACAGTAATAAGTATAGTAATTGGCGTTCTATCGATATTATAAGCATAATATGGCTAATAATAAGAGTTAGATTGAAAATAATAAGAGTAATGAGTATAGTAATTGTAGTTCTATCGATCATATCTGCATAATATGGTTAATAATATGAGTTAGATTCATAATAATAAGAGTAATAAGTATAGTAATTGTCGTTCTATCGATCATATAAACATAATATGGCTAATAATATGAGTTAGGTTGATAATAATAAGAGTAATAAGTATAGTGATTGTCGTTCTATCGATCAAATTTGCATAATATGGTTAATAATATGAGTTAGATTGATAACAGTGAGTGTAATAAGTATAGTAATTGTCGTTCTGTCGATCATATTAGCATAATATGGCTAATAATATGGGTTAGATTGATAATAATAAGAGTAATGAGTATAGTAATTGTCGTTCTATCGATCATTTATGCATAATATGGCTAATAATATGAGTTAGATTGATAATAATAAGAGTAGTAAGTATAGTAAATGTCGTGCTATCGATCATATCTGCATAATATGGTTAATAATATGACTTAGATTGATAATAGTAAGCGTAATGTGTATAGTAAATGTCGTGCTATCGATCATATCTGCATAATATGGTTAATAATATGAGTTAGATTGATAATAGTAAGAGTAATGTGTATAGTAAATGTCGTGCTATCGATCATATCTGCACAATATGGTTAATAATATGAGTTAGATTGATAACAGTGAGTGTAATAAGTATAGTAATTCTCGTTCTATCGATCGTAGAAGCATAATATGGCTAATAATATGAGTTAGATTGATAATAATAAGAGTAATGAGTATAGTAATTGTAGTTCTATCGATCATATCTGCATTATATGGTTAATAATATGAGTTAGATTGATAATAATAAGAGTAATAAGTATAGTAATTGTAGTTCTATTGCTCATATAAGCATAATATGGCTAATAATAAGAGTTAGATTGATAATAATAAGAGTAATAAGTATAGTAATTGTCGTTCTATCGATCATATCTGCATAATATGGTTAATAACATGAGTTAGATTGATAATAGTGAGTGTAATAAGTATAGTAAATGTCGTTCTATCGATCATATAATCATAATATGGGTAATAATATGAGGTAGATTGATGATAATAAGAGTAATAAGTATAGTAAATGTCGTGCTATCGATCATATCTGCATAATATGGTTAATAATATGAGTTAGATTGATAATAGTGAGTGTAATAAGTATAGTAAATGTCGTTCTATCGATCATATAAGCATAATATGGCTAATAATAAGAGTTAGATTGATAATAATAAGAGTAATGAGTATAGTAATTGTAGTTCTTTCGATCATATCTACATAATATGGTTAATAATATGAGTTAGATTCATAATAATAAGAGTAATAAGTATAGTAATTGTCGTTCTATCGATCATATAAGCATAATATGGCTAATAATATGAGTTAGGTTGATAATAATAAGAGTAATAAGTATAGTGATTGTCGTTCTATCGATCAAATTTGCATAATATGGTTAATAATATGAGTTAGATTGATAACAGTGAGTGTAATAAGTATAGTAATTGTCGTTCTATCGATCATATAAGCATAATATGGCCAATAATATGAGTTAGATTGATAATAATAAGAGTAATGAGTATAGTAATTGTAGTTCTATCGATCATTTAAGCATAATATGGCTAATAATATGAGTTAGATTGATAATAATAACAATAATAAGTATAGTAATTGGCGTTCTATCGATCCTATAAGCATAATATGGCTAATAATATGAGTTAGATTGATAATAATAAGAGTAATAAGTATAGTAATTGTCGTTCTATCGATCATTTAAGCATAATATGGCTAATAATATGAGTTAGATTGATAGTAATAACAGTAATAAGTATAGTAATTGTCGTTCTATCGATCATTTAAGCATAATATGGTTAATAATATGAGTTAGATTGATAATAATAAGAGTAATAAGTATAGTAATTGCCGTTCTATCGATCATATAAGCATAATATGGCTAATAATATGAGTTAGATTGATAATAATAAGAGTAATAAGTATAGTAATTGTCGTTCTATCGATCATTTAAGCATAATATGGCTAATAATATGAGTTAGATTGATAGCAATAACAGTAATAAGTATAGTAATTGTCGTTCTATCGATAATATAAGCATAATATGGCTAATAATATGAGTTAGATTGATAATACTCAGAGTAGTGAGTATAGTAATTCTCGTTCTATCGATAATATAAGCATAATATGGCTAATAATATGAGTTAGATTGATAATACTCAGAGTAGTGAGTATAGTAATTCTCGTTCTATCGATCATATAAGCATAATATGGCTAATAATATGAGTTAGATTGATAATACCAAGAGTAGTGAGTATAGTAATTGTAGTTCTAGAGATCATTTAAGCATAATATGGCTAATAATATGAGTTAGATTGATAATAATAGGAGTAACAAGTATAGTAATTGTCGCTCTATCGATCATTTAAGCATAATATGGCTAATAATATGAGTTAGATTGATAGTAATAACAGTAATAAGTATAGTAATTGTCGTTCTATCGATAATATAAGCATAGTATGGCTAATAATATGAGTTAGATTGATAATACTAAGAGTAGTGAGTATAGTAATTCTCGTTCTATCGATCATATAAGCATAATATGGCTAATAATATGGGTTAGATTGATACTAATAAGAGTAATGAGTATAGTAATTGTAGTTCTATCGATCATTTAAGCATAATATGGCTAACAATATGAGTTAGATTGATAATAATAACAGTAATAAGTATAGTAATTGGCGTTCTATCGATATTATAAGCATAATATGGCTAATAATAAGAGTTAGATTGAAAATAATAAGAGTAATGAGTATAGTAATTGTAGTTCTATCGATCATATCTGCATAATATGGTTAATAATATGAGTTAGATTCATAATAATAAGAGTAATAAGTATAGTAATTGTCGTTCTATCGATCATATAAACATAATATGGCTAATAATATGAGTTAGGTTGATAATAATAAGAGTAATAAGTATAGTGATTGTCGTTCTATCGATCAAATTTGCATAATATGGTTAATAATATGAGTTAGATTGATAACAGTGAGTGTAATAAGTATAGTAATTGTCGTTCTGTCGATCATATTAGCATAATATGGCTAATAATATGGGTTAGATTGATAATAATAAGAGTAATGAGTATAGTAATTGTAGTTCTATCGATCATTTAAGCATAATATGGCTAAGAATATGAGTTAGATTGATAATAATAACAGTAATAAGTATAGTAATTGTCGTTCTATCGATATTATAAGCATAATATGGCTAATAATATGAGTTAGATTGATAATAATAAGAGTAATAAGTATAGTAATTGTCGTTCTATCGATATTATAAGCATAATATGGCTAATAATAAGAGTTAGATTGATAATAATAAGAGTAATAAGTATAGTAATTGTCGTTCTATCGATCATATTAGCATAATATGGTTAATAATATGAATTAGATTGATAATAATAAGAGTAATAAGTATAGTAATTGTCGTTCTATCGATCATTTAAGCATAATATGGCTAATAATATGAGTTAGATTGATAGTAATAACAGTAATAAGTATAGTAATTGTCGTTTTACCGATAATATAAGCATAATATGGCTAATAATATGAGTTAGATTGATAATACTAAGAGTAGTGAAATATAGTAATTCTCGTTCTATCGGTCATAGAAGCATAATATGGCTAATAATATGAGTTAGATTGATAATAATAAGAGTAATGAGTATAGTAATTGGCGTTCTGTCGATCATATCTGCATAATATGGTTAATAATATGAGTTCGATTGATAATAATAAGAGTAATAAGTATAGTAATTGTAGTTCCATTGCTCATATAAGCATAATATGGCTAATAATATGAGTTAGATTCATAATAATAAGAGTAATAAGTATAGTAATTGTCGTTCTATCGATCATTTATGCATAATATGGCTAATAATATGAGTTAGATTGATAATAATAAGAGTAGTAAGTATAGTAAATGTCGTGCTATCGATCATATCTGCATAATATGGTTAATAATATGAGTTAGATTGATAATAGTAAGCGTAATGTGTATAGTAAATGTCGTGCTATCGATCATATCTGCATAATATGGTTAATAATATGAGTTAGATTGATAATAGTAAGAGTAATGTGTATAGTAAATGTCGTGCTATCGATCATATCTGCACAATATGGTTAATAATATGAGTTAGATTGATAACAGTGAGTGTAATAAGTATAGTAATTCTCGTTCTATCGATCATAGAAGCATAATATGGCTAATAATATGAGTTAGATTGATAATAATAAGAGTAATGAGTATAGTAATTGTAGTTCTATCGATCATATCTGCATTATATGGTTAATAATATGAGTTAGATTGATAATAATAAGAGTAATAAGTATAGTAATTGTAGTTCTATTGCTCATATAAGCATAATATGGCTAATAATATGAGTTAGATTCATAATAATAAGAGTAATAAGTATAGTAATTGTCGTTCTATCGATCATTTAAGCATAATATGGCTAATAATATGAGATAGATTTATAATAATCAGAGTAATAAGTATAGTAATTGTCGTTCTATCGATCATTTATGCATAATATGGCTAATAATATGAGTTAGATTGATAATAATAAGAGTAATAAGTATAGTAATTGTCGTGCCATCGATCATATCTGCATAATATGGTTAATAATATGAGTTAGATTGATAGCAATAACAGTAATAAGTATAGTAATTGTCGTTCTATCGATAATATAAGCATAATATGGCTAATAATATGAGTTAGATTGATAATACTCAGAGTAGTGAGTATAGTAATTCTCGTTCTATCGATCATATAAGCATAATATGGCTAATAATATGAGTTAGATTGATAATACTAAGAGTAGTGAGTATAGTAATTGTAGTTCTAGAGATAATTTAAGCATAATATGGCTAATAATATGAGTTGGATTGATAATAATAAAAGTAATAAGTATAGTAATTGTCGTTCTATCGATAATATAAGCATAATATGGCTAATAATATGAGTTAGATTGATAATACTAAGAGTAGTGAGTATAGTAATTGTAGTTCTAGAGATCATTTAAGCATAATATGGCTAATAATATGAGTTGGATTGATAATAATAAAAGTAATAAGTATAGTAATTGTCGTTCTATCGATAATATAAGCATAATATGGCTAATAATATGAGTTAGATTGATAATACTAAGAGTAGTGAAATATAGTAATTCTCGTTCTATCGATCATAGAAGCATAATATGGCTAATAATATGAGTTAGATTGATAATAATAAGAGTAATGAGTATAGTAATTGGCGTTCTGTCGATCATATCTGCATAATATGGTTAATAATATGAGTTCGATTGATAATAATAAGAGTAATAAGTATAGTAATTGTAGTTCCATTGCTCATATAAGCATAATATGGCTAATAATATGAGTTAGATTCATAATAATAAGAGTAATAAGTATAGTAATTGTCGTTCTATCGATCATTTATGCATAATATGGCTAATAATATGAGTTAGATTGATAATAATAAGAGTAGTAAGTATAGTAAATGTCGTGCTATCGATCATATCTGCATAATATGGTTAATAATATGACTTAGATTGATAATAGTAAGCGTAATGTGTATAGTAAATGTCGTGCTATCGATCATATCTGCATAATATGGTTAATAATATGAGTTAGATTGATAATAGTAAGAGTAATGTGTATAGTAAATGTCGTGCTATCGATCATATCTGCACAATATGGTTAATAATATGAGTTAGATTGATAACAGTGAGTGTAATAAGTATAGTAATTCTCGTTCTATCGATCGTAGAAGCATAATATGGCTAATAATATGAGTTAGATTGATAATAATAAGAGTAATGAGTATAGTAATTGTAGTTCTATCGATCATATCTGCATTATATGGTTAATAATATGAGTTAGATTGATAATAATAAGAGTAATAAGTATAGTAATTGTAGTTCTATTGCTCATATAAGCATAATATGGCTAATAATAAGAGTTAGATTGATAATAATAAGAGTAATAAGTATAGTAATTGTCGTTCTATCGATCATATCTGCATAATATGGTTAATAACATGAGTTAGATTGATAATAGTGAGTGTAATAAGTATAGTAAATGTCGTTCTATCGATCATATAATCATAATATGGGTAATAATATGAGGTAGATTGATGATAATAAGAGTAATAAGTATAGTAAATGTCGTGCTATCGATCATATCTGCATAATATGGTTAATAATATGAGTTAGATTGATAATAGTGAGTGTAATAAGTATAGTAAATGTCGTTCTATCGATCATATAAGCATAATATGGCTAATAATAAGAGTTAGATTGATAATAATAAGAGTAATGAGTATAGTAATTGTAGTTCTTTCGATCATATCTACATAATATGGTTAATAATATGAGTTAGATTCATAATAATAAGAGTAATAAGTATAGTAATTGTCGTTCTATCGATCATATAAGCATAATATGGGTAATAATATGAGTTAGGTTGATAATAATAAGAGTAATAAGTATAGTGATTGTCGTTCTATCGATCAAATTTGCATAATATGGTTAATAATATGAGTTAGATTGATAACAGTGAGTGTAATAAGTATAGTAATTGTCGTTCTATCGATCATATAAGCATAATATGGCCAATAATATGAGTTAGATTGATAATAATAAGAGTGATGAGTATAGTAATTGTAGTTCTATCGATCATTTAAGCATAATATGGCTAATAATATGAGTTAGATTGATAATAATAACAATAATAAGTATAGTAATTGGCGTTCTATCGATCATATAAGCATAATATGGCTAATAATATGAGTTAGATTGATAATAATAAGAGTAATAAGTATAGTAATTGTCGTTCTATCGATCATTTAAGCATAATATAGCTAATAATATGAGTTAGATTGATAGTAATAACAGTAATAAGTATAGTAATTGTCGTTCTATCGATCATTTAAGCATAATATGGTTAATAATATGAGTTAGATTGATAATAATAAGAGTAATAAGTATAGTAATTGTCGTTCTATCGATCATATAAGCATAATATGGCTAATAATATGAGTTAGATTGATAATAATAAGAGTAATAAGTATAGTAATTGTCGTTCTATCGATCATTTAAGCATAATATGGCTAATAATATGAGTTAGATTGATAGCAATAACAGTAATAAGTATAGTAATTGTCGTTCTATCGATAATATAAGCATAATATGGCTAATAATATGAGTTAGATTGATAATACTCAGAGTAGTGAGTATAGTAATTCTCGTTCTATCGATAATATAAGCATAATATGGCTAATAATATGAGTTAGATTGATAATACTCAGAGTAGTGAGTATAGTAATTCTCGTTCTATCGATCATATAAGCCTAATATGGCTAATAATATGAGTTAGATTGATAATACCAAGAGTAGTGAGTATAGTAATTGTAGTTCTAGAGATCATTTAAGCATAATATGGCTAATAATATGAGTTGGATTGATAATAATAAAAGTAATAAGTATAGTAATTGTCGTTCTATCGATAATATAAGCATAATATGGCTAATAATATGAGTTAGATTGATAATACTAAGAGTAGTGAAATATAGTAATTCTCGTTCTATCGATCATAGAAGCATAATATGGCTAATAATATGAGTTTGATTGATAATAATAAGAGTAATGAGTATAGTAATTGGCGTTCTGTCGATCATATCTGCATAATATGGTTAATAATATGAGTTCGATTGATAATAATAAGAGTAATAAGTATAGTAATTGTAGTTCCATTGCTCATATAAGCATAATATGGCTAATAATATGAGTTAGATTCATAATAATAAGAGTAATAAGTATAGTAATTGTCGTTCTATCGATCATTTATGCATAATATGGCTAATAATATGAGTTAGATTGATAATAATAAGAGTAGTAAGTATAGTAAATGTCGTGCTATCGATCATATCTGCATAATATGGTTAATAATATGATTTAGATTGATAATAGTAAGCGTAATGTGTATAGTAAATGTCGTGCTATCGATCATATCTGCATAATATGGTTAATAATATGAGTTAGATTGATAATAGTAAGAGTAATGTGTATAGTAAATGTCGTGCTATCGATCATATCTGCACAATATGGTTAATAATATGAGTTAGATTGATAACAGTGAGTGTAATAAGTATAGTAATTGTCGTTCTGTCGATCATATTAGCATAATATGGCTAATAATATGGGTTAGATTGATAATAATAAGAGTAATGAGTATAGTAATTGTAGTTCTATCGATCATTTAAGCATAATATGGCTAATAATATGAGTTAGATTGATAATAATAACAGTAATAAGTATTGTGATTGTCGTTCTATCGATCAAATTTGCATAATATGGTTAATAATATGAGTTAGATTGATAACAGTGAGTGTAATAAGTATAGTAATTGTCGTTCTGTCGATCATATTAGCATAATATGGCTAATAATATGGGTTAGATTGATAATAATAAGAGTAATGAGTATAGTAATTGTAGTTCTATCGATCATTTAAGCATAATATGGCTAATAATATGAGTTAGATTGATAATAATAACAGTAATAAGTATAGTAATTGTCGTTCCATCGATATTATAAGCATAATATGGCTAATAATAAGAGTTAGATTGATAATATTAAGAGTAGTGAGTATAGTAATTCTCGTTCTATCGATCATATAAGCATAATATGGCTAATAATATGAGTTAGGTTGATAGTAATAAGAGTAATAAGTATAATAATTGTAGTTCTATCGATCATATCTGCATAATATGGTTAATAATATGAGTTAGATTCACAATAATAAGAGTAATAAGTATAGTAATTGTCGTTCTATCGATCATTTAAGCATAATATAGCTAATAATATGAGTTAGATTGATAGTAATAACAGTAATAAGTATAGTAATTGTCGTTCTATCGATCATTTAAGCATAATATGGTTAATAATATGAGTTAGATTGATAATAATAAGAGTAATAAGTATAGTAATTGTCGTTCTATCGATCATATAAGCATAATATGGCTAATAATATGAGTTAGATTGATAATAATAAGAGTAATAAGTATAGTAATTGTCGTTCTATCGATCATTTAAGCATAATATGGCTAATAATATGAGTTAGATTGATAGCAATAACAGTAATAAGTATAGTAATTGTCGTTCTATCGATAATATAAGCATAATATGGCTAATAATATGAGTTAGATTGATAATACTCAGAGTAGTGAGTATAGTAATTCTCGTTCTATCGATAATATAAGCATAATATGGCTAATAATATGAGTTAGATTGATAATACTCAGAGTAGTGAGTATAGTAATTCTCGTTCTATCGATCATATAAGCCTAATATGGCTAATAATATGAGTTAGATTGATAATACCAAGAGTAGTGAGTATAGTAATTGTAGTTCTAGAGATCATTTAAGCATAATATGGCTAATAATATGAGTTGGATTGATAATAATAAAAGTAATAAGTATAGTAATTGTCGTTCTATCGATAATATAAGCATAATATGGCTAATAATATGAGTTAGATTGATAATACTAAGAGTAGTGAAATATAGTAATTCTCGTTCTATCGATCATAGAAGCATAATATGGCTAATAATATGAGTTTGATTGATAATAATAAGAGTAATGAGTATAGTAATTGGCGTTCTGTCGATCATATCTGCATAATATGGTTAATAATATGAGTTCGATTGATAATAATAAGAGTAATAAGTATAGTAATTGTAGTTCCATTGCTCATATAAGCATAATATGGCTAATAATATGAGTTAGATTCATAATAATAAGAGTAATAAGTATAGTAATTGTCGTTCTATCGATCATTTATGCATAATATGGCTAATAATATGAGTTAGATTGATAATAATAAGAGTAGTAAGTATAGTAAATGTCGTGCTATCGATCATATCTGCATAATATGGTTAATAATATGATTTAGATTGATAATAGTAAGCGTAATGTGTATAGTAAATGTCGTGCTATCGATCATATCTGCATAATATGGTTAATAATATGAGTTAGATTGATAATAGTAAGAGTAATGTGTATAGTAAATGTCGTGCTATCGATCATATCTGCACAATATGGTTAATAATATGAGTTAGATTGATAACAGTGAGTGTAATAAGTATAGTAATTGTCGTTCTGTCGATCATATTAGCATAATATGGCTAATAATATGGGTTAGATTGATAATAATAAGAGTAATGAGTATAGTAATTGTAGTTCTATCGATCATTTAAGCATAATATGGCTAATAATATGAGTTAGATTGATAATAATAACAGTAATAAGTATTGTGATTGTCGTTCTATCGATCAAATTTGCATAATATGGTTAATAATATGAGTTAGATTGATAACAGTGAGTGTAATAAGTATAGTAATTGTCGTTCTGTCGATCATATTAGCATAATATGGCTAATAATATGAGATGGATTTATAATAATAAGAGTAATAAGTATAGTAATTGTCGTTCTATCGATCATATAAGCATAATATGGCTAATAATATGAGTTAGATTGATAATAATAAGAGTAATAAGTATAGTAATTGTCGTTCTATCGATCATATCTGCATAATATGGTTAATAACATGAGTTAGATTGATAATAGTGAGTGTAATAAGTATAGTAAATGTCGTTCTATCGATCATATAATCATAATATGGGTAATAATATGAGTTAGATTGATGATAATAAGAGTAATTAGTATAGTAAATGTCGTGCTATCGATCATATCTGCATAATATGGTTAATAATATGAGTTAGATTGATAATAGTGAGTGTAATAAGTATAGTAAATGTCGTTCTATCGATCATTTAAGCATAATATGGCTAATAATAAGAGTTAGATTGATAATAATAAGAGTAATGAGTATAGTAATTGTAGTTCTTTCGATCATATATGCATAATATGGTTAATAATATGAGTTAGATTCATAATAATAAGAGTAATAAGTATAGTAATTGTCGTTCTATCGATCATATAAGCATAATATGGCTAATAATATGAGTTAGGTTGATAATAATAGGAGTAATAAGTATAGTGATTGTCGTTCTATCGATTGAATTTGCATAATATGGTTAATAATATGAGTTAGATTGATAACAGTGAGTGTAATAAGTATAGTAATTGTCGTTCTATCGATCATATAAGCATAATATGGCCAATAATATGAGTTAGATTGATAATAATAAGAGTAATGAGTATAGTAATTGTAGTTCTATCGATCATATCTGCATAATATGGTTAATAATATGAGTTAGATTCAAAATAATAAGAGTAATAAGTATAGTAATTGTCGTTCCATCGATCATATAAGCATAATATGGCTAATAATATGAGTTAGATTGATAATAACAGGAGTAACAAGTATAGTAATTGTCGTTCTATCGATCATTTAAGCATAATATGGCTAATAATATGAGTTAGATTGATAATACTCAGAGTAGTGAGTATAGTAATTCTCGTTCTATCGATTATATAAGCATAATATGGCTAATAATATGAGTTAGATTTATAGTAATAACAGTAATAAGTATAGTAATTGTCGTTCTATCGATAATGTAAGGATAATATGGCTAATAATATGAGTTAGATTGATAATACTAAGAGTAGTGAGTATAGTAATTCTCGTTCTATCGATCATATAAGCATAATATGGCTAATAATATGGGTTAGATTGATAATAATAAGAGTAATGAGTATAGTAATTGTAGTTCTATCGATCATTTAAGCATAATATGGCTAATAATATGAGTTAGATTGATAATAATAACAGTAATAAGTATAGTAATTGGCGTTCTATCGATATTATAAGCATAATATGGCTAATAATAAGAGTTAGATTGATAATAATAAGAGTAATGAGTATAGTAATTGTAGTTCTTTCGATCATATCTACATAATATGGTTAATAATATGAGTTAGATTCATAATAATAAGAGTAATAAGTATAGTAATTGTCGTTCTATCGATCATATAAGCATAATATGGCTAATAATATGAGTTAGGTTGATAATAATAAGAGTAATAAGTATAGTGATTGTCGTTCTATCGATCAAATTTGCATAATATGGTTAATAATATGAGTTAGATTGATAACAGTGAGTGTAATAAGTATAGTAATTGTCGTTCTATCGATCATATAAGCATAATATGGCCAATAATATGAGTTAGATTGATAATAATAAGAGTGATGAGTATAGTAATTGTAGTTCTATCGATCATTTAAGCATAATATGGCTAATAATATGAGTTAGATTGATAATAATAACAATAATAAGTATAGTAATTGGCGTTCTATCGATCATATAAGCATAATATGGCTAATAATATGAGTTAGATTGATAATAATAAGAGTAATAAGTATAGTAATTGTCGTTCTATCGATCATTTAAGCATAATATAGCTAATAATATGAGTTAGATTGATAGTAATAACAGTAATAAGTATAGTAATTGTCGTTCTATCGATCATTTAAGCATAATATGGTTAATAATATGAGTTAGATTGATAATAATAAGAGTAATAAGTATAGTAATTGTCGTTCTATCGATCATATAAGCATAATATGGCTAATAATATGAGTTAGATTGATAATAATAAGAGTAATAAGTATAGTAATTGTCGTTCTATCGATCATTTAAGCATAATATGGCTAATAATATGAGTTAGATTGATAGCAATAACAGTAATAAGTATAGTAATTGTCGTTCTATCGATAATATAAGCATAATATGGCTAATAATATGAGTTAGATTGACAATACTCAGAGTAGTGAGTATAGTAATTCTCGTTCTATCGATAATATAAGCATAATATGGCTAATAATATGAGTTAGATTGATAATACCAAGAGTAGTGAGTATAGTAATTGTAGTTCTAGAGATCATTTAAGCATAATATGGCTAATAATATGAGTTGGATTGATAATAATAAAAGTAATAAGTATAGTAATTGTCGTTCTACCGATCATATTAGCATAATATGGTTAATAATATGAATTAGATTGATAATAATAGGAGTAACAAGTATAGTAATTGTCGCTCTATCGATCACTTAAGCATAATATGGCTAATAATATGAGTTAGATTGATAGTAATAACAGTAATAAGTATAGTAATTGTCGTTCTATCGATAATATAAGCATAGTATGGCTAATAATATGAGTTAGATTGATAATAATAAGAGTAATGAGTATAGTAATTGTAGTTCTATCGATCATTTAAGCATAATATGGCTAACAATATGAGTTAGATTTATAGTAATAACAGTAATAAGTATAGTAATTGTCGTTCTATCGATAATGTAAGGATAATATGGCTAATAATATGAGTTAGATTGATAATACTAGGAGTAGTGAGTATAGTAATTCTCGTTCTATCGATCATATAAGCATAATATGGCTAATAATATGGGTTAGATTGATAATAATAAGAGTAATGAGTATAGTAATTGTAGTTCTATCGATCATTTAAGCATAATATGGCTAACAATATGAGTTAGATTGATAATAATAACAGTAATAAGTATAGTAATTGTCGTTCTATCGATATTATAAGCATAATATGGCTAATAATATGAGTTAGATTGATAATAATAAGAGTAATAAGTATAGTAATTGTCGTTCTATCGATATTATAAGCATAATATGGCTAATAATAAGAGTTAGATTGATAATAATAAGAGTAATAAGTATAGTAATTGTCGTTCTATCGATCATATCTGCATAATATGGTTAATAACATGAGTTAGATTGATAATAGTGAGTGTAATAAGTATAGTAAATGTCGTTCTATCGATCATATAATCATAATATGGGTAATAATATGAGGTAGATTGATGATAATAAGAGTAATAAGTATAGTAAATGTCGTGCTATCGATCATATCTGCATAATATGGTTAATAATATGAGTTAGATTGATAATAGTGAGTGTAATAAGTATAGTAAATGTCGTTCTATCGATCATATAAGCATAATATGGCTAATAATAAGAGTTAGATTGATAATAATAAGAGTAATGAGTATAGTAATTGTAGTTCTTTCGATCATATCTACATAATATGGTTAATAATATGAGTTAGATTCATAATAATAAGAGTAATAAGTATAGTAATTGTCGTTCTATCGATCATATAAGCATAATATGGCTAATAATATGAGTTAGGTTGATAATAATAAGAGTAATAAGTATAGTGATTGTCGTTCTATCGATCAAATTTGCATAATATGGTTAATAATATGAGTTAGATTGATAACAGTGAGTGTAATAAGTATAGTAATTGTCGTTCTATCGATCATATAAGCATAATATGGCCAATAATATGAGTTAGATTGATAATAATAAGAGTAATAAGTATAGTAATTGTCGTTCTATCGATCATTTAAGCATAATATGGCTAATAATATGAGTTAGATTTATAGTAATAACAGTAATAAGTATAGTAATTGTCGTTCTATCGATAATGTAAGGATAATATGGCTAATAATATGAGTTAGATTGATAATACTAAGAGTAATGAGTATAGTAATTGTAGTTCTATCGATCATATCTGCATAATATGGTTAATAATATGAGTTAGATTCATAATAATAAGAGTAATAAGTATAGTAATTGTCGTTCTATCGATCATATAAGCATAATATGGCTAATAATATGAGTTAGGTTGATAATAATAAGAGTAATAAGTATAGTGATTGTCGTTCTATCGATCAAATTTGCAAAATATGGTTAATAATATGAGTTAGATTGATAACAGTGAGTGTAATAAGTATAGTAATTGTCGTTCTGTCGATCATATTAGCATAATATGGCTAATAATATGGGTTAGATTGATAATAATAAGAGTAATGAGTATAGTAATTGTAGTTCTATCGATCATTTAAGCATAATATGGCTAAGAATATGAGTTAGATTGATAATAATAACAGTAATAAGTATAGTAATTGTCGTTCTATCGATAATATAAGCATAGTATGGCTAATAATATGAGTTAGATTGATAATACTAAGAGTAGTGAGTATAGTAATTCTCGCTCTATCGATCATATAAGCATAATATGGCTAATAATATGGGTTAGATTGATAATAATAAGAGTAATGAGTATAGTAATTGTAGTTCTATCGATCATTTAAGCATAATATGGCTAATAATATGAGTTAGATTGATAATAATAACAGTAATAAGTATAGTAATTGGCGTTCTATCGATCATATAAGCATAATATGGCTAATAATATGAGTTAGATTGATAATAATAAGAGTAATAAGTATAGTAATTGTCGTTCTATCGATCATTTAAGCATAATATGGCTAATAATATGAGTTAGATTTATAGTAATAACAGTAATAAGTATAGTAATTGTCGTTCTATCGATAATGTAAGGATAATATGGCTAATAATATGAGTTAGATTGATAATACTAAGAGTAGTGAGTATAGTAATTCTCGTTCTATCGATCATATAAGCATAATATGGCTAATAATATGGGTTAGATTGATAATAATAAGAGTAATGAGTATAGTAATTGTAGTTCTATCGATCATTTAAGCATAATATGGCTAACAATATGAGTTATATTGATAATAATAACAGTAATAAGTATAGTAATTGGCGTTCTATCGATATTATAAGCATAATATGGCTAATAATAAGAGTTAGATTGATAATAATAAGAGTAATAAGTATAGTGATTGTCGTTCTATCGATCAAATTTGCATAATATGGTTAATAATATGAGTTAGATTGATAACAGTGAGTGTAATAAGTATAGTAATTGTCGTTCTGTCGATCATATTAGCATAATATGGCTAATAATATGGGTTAGACTGATAATAATAAGAGTAATGAGTATAGTAATTGTAGTTCTATCGATCATTTAAGTATAATATGGCTAATAATATGAGTTAGATTGATAATAATAACAGTAATAAGTATTGTGATTGTCGTTCTATCGATCAAATTTGCATAATATGGTTAATAATATGAGTTAGATTGATAACAGTGAGTGTAATAAGTATAGTAATTGTCGTTCTGTCGATCATATTAGCATAATATGGCTAATAATAAGGGTTAGATTGATAATAATAAGAGTAATGAGTATAGTAATTGTAGTTCTATCGATCATTTAAGCATAATATGGCTAATAATATGAGTTAGATTGATAATAATAACAGTAATAAGTATAGTAATTGTCGTTCCATCGATATTATAAGCATAATATGGCTAATAATAAGAGTTAGATTGATAATATTAAGAGTAGTGAGTTTAGTAATTCTCGTTCTATCGATCATATAAGCATAATATGGCTAATAATATGAGTTAGGTTGATAGTAATAAGAGTAATAAGTATCATAATTGTAGTTCTATCGATCATATCTGCATAATATGGTTAATAATATGAGTTAGATTCACAATAATAAGAGTAATAAGTATAGTAATTGTCGTTCTATCGATCATATAAGCATAATATGGTTAATAATATGAGTTAGATTGATAATAATAAGAGTAATAAGTACAGTAATTGCCGTTCTATCGATCATTTAAGCATAATATGGCTAATAATATGAGTTAGATTGATAATAATAAGAGTAGTAAGTATAGTAAATGTCGTGCTATCGATCATATCTGCATTATATGGTTAATAATATGAGTTAGATTGATAATAGTAAGAGTAATGTGTATAGTAAATGTCGTGCTATCGATCATATCTGCACAATATGGTTAATAATATGTGTTAGATTGATAACAGTGAGTGTAATAAGTATAGTAATTGTCGTTCTACCGATCATATTAGCATAATATGGTTAATAATATGAATTAGATTGATAATAATAAGAGTAATAAGTATAGTATTTGTCGTTCTATCGATCATATAAGCATAATATGGCTAATAATATGAGATGGATTTATAATAATAAGAGTAATAAGTATAGTAATTGTCGTTCTATCGATCATATAAGCATAATATGGCTAATAATATGAGTTAGATTGATAATAATAAGAGTAATAAGTATAGTAATTGTCGTTCTATCGATCATATCTGCATAATATGGTTAATAACATGAGTTAGATTGATAATAGTGAGTGTAATAAGTATAGTAAATGTCGTTCTATCGATCATATAATCATAATATGGGTAATAATATGAGTTAGATTGATGATAATAAGAGTAATTAGTATAGTAAATGTCGTGCTATCGATCATATCTGCATAATATGGTTAATAATATGAGTTAGATTGATAATAGTGAGTGTAATAAGTATAGTAAATGTCGTTCTATCGATCATTTAAGCATAATATGGCTAATAATAAGAGTTAGATTGATAATAATAAGAGTAATGAGTATAGTAATTGTAGTTCTTTCGATCATATATGCATAATATGGTTAATAATATGAGTTAGATTCATAATAATAAGAGTAATAAGTATAGTAATTGTCGTTCTATCGATCATATAAGCATAATATGGCTAATAATATGAGTTAGGTTGATAATAATAAGAGTAATAAGTATAGTGATTGTCGTTCTATCGATTAAATTTGCATAATATGGTTAATAATATGAGTTAGATTGATAACAGTGAGTGTAATAAGTATAGTAATTGTCGTTCTATCGATCATATAAGCATAATATGGCCAATAATATGAGTTAGATTGATAATAATAAGAGTAATGAGTATAGTAATTGTAGTTCTATCGATCATATCTGCATAATATGGTTAATAATATGAGTTAGATTCAAAATAATAAGAGTAATAAGTATAGTAATTGTCGTTCCATCGATCATATAAGCATAATATGGCTAATAATATGAGTTAGATTGATAATAACAGGAGTAACAAGTATAGTAATTGTCGTTCTATCGATCATTTAAGCATAATATGGCTAATAATATGAGTTAGATTGATAATACTCAGAGTAGTGAGTATAGTAATTCTCGTTCTATCGATTATATAAGCATAATATGGCTAATAATATGAGTTAGATTTATAGTAATAATAGTAATAAGTATAGTAATTGTCGTTCTATCGATAATGTAAGGATAATATGGCTAATAATATGAGTTAGATTGATAATACTAAGAGTAGTGAGTATAGTAATTCTCGTTCTATCGATCATATAAGCATAATATGGCTAATAATATGGGTTAGATTGATAATAATAAGAGTAATGAGTATAGTAATTGTAGTTCTATCGATCATTTAAGCATAATATGGCTAATAATATGAGTTAGATTGATAATAATAACAGTAATAAGTATAGTAATTGGCGTTCTATCGATATTATAAGCATAATATGGCTAATAATAAGAGTTAGATTGATAATAATAAGAGTAATGAGTATAGTAATTGTAGTTCTATCGATCATATCTGCATAATATGGTTAATAATATGAGTTAGATTCATAATAATAAGAGTAATAAGTATAGTAATTGTCGTTCTATCGATCATATAAGCATAATATGGCTAATAATATGAGTTAGGTTGATAATAATAAGAGTAATAAGTATAGTGATTGTCGTTCTATCGATCAAATTTGCATAATATGGTTAATAATATGAGTTAGATTGATAACAGTGAGTGTAATAAGTATAGTAATTGTCGTTCTATCGATCATATAAGCATAATATGGCCAATAATATGAGTTAGATTGATAATAATAAGAGTAATGAGTATAGTAATTGTAGTTCTATCGATCATATCTGCATAATATGGTTAATAATATGAGTTAGATTCAAAATAATAAGAGTAATAAGTATAGTAATTGTCGTTCTATCGATCATATAAGCATAATATGGCTAATAATATGAGTTAGATTGATAATAATAGGAGTAACAAGTATAGTAATTGTCGCTCTATCGATCACTTAAGCATAATATGGCTAATAATATGAGTTAGATTGATAGTAATAACAGTAATAAGTATAGTAATTGTCGTTCTATCGATAATATAAGCATAGTATGGCTAATAATATGAGTTAGATTGATAATAATAAGAGTAATGAGTATAGTAATTGTAGTTCTATCGATCATTTAAGCATAATATGGCTAACAATATGAGTTAGATTTATAGTAATAACAGTAATAAGTATAGTAATTGTCGTTCTATCGATAATGTAAGGATAATATGGCTAATAATATGAGTTAGATTGATAATACTAGGAGTAGTGAGTATAGTAATTCTCGTTCTATCGATCATATAAGCATAATATGGCTAATAATATGGGTTAGATTGATAATAATAAGAGTAATGAGTATAGTAATTGTAGTTCTATCGATCATTTAAGCATAATATGGCTAACAATATGAGTTAGATTGATAATAATAACAGTAATAAGTATAGTAATTGTCGTTCTATCGATATTATAAGCATAATATGGCTAATAATATGAGTTAGATTGATAATAATAAGAGTAATAAGTATAGTAATTGTCGTTCTATCGATATTATAAGCATAATATGGCTAATAATAAGAGTTAGATTGATAATAATAAGAGTAATAAGTATAGTAATTGTCGTTCTATCGATCATATCTGCATAATATGGTTAATAACATGAGTTAGATTGATAATAGTGAGTGTAATAAGTATAGTAAATGTCGTTCTATCGATCATATAATCATAATATGGGTAATAATATGAGGTAGATTGATGATAATAAGAGTAATAAGTATAGTAAATGTCGTGCTATCGATCATATCTGCATAATATGGTTAATAATATGAGTTAGATTGATAATAGTGAGTGTAATAAGTATAGTAAATGTCGTTCTATCGATCATATAAGCATAATATGGCTAATAATAAGAGTTAGATTGATAATAATAAGAGTAATGAGTATAGTAATTGTAGTTCTTTCGATCATATCTACATAATATGGTTAATAATATGAGTTAGATTCATAATAATAAGAGTAATAAGTATAGTAATTGTCGTTCTATCGATCATATAAGCATAATATGGCTAATAATATGAGTTAGGTTGATAATAATAAGAGTAATAAGTATAGTGATTGTCGTTCTATCGATCAAATTTGCATAATATGGTTAATAATATGAGTTAGATTGATAACAGTGAGTGTAATAAGTATAGTAATTGTCGTTCTATCGATCATATAAGCATAATATGGCCAATAATATGAGTTAGATTGATAATAATAAGAGTAATAAGTATAGTAATTGTCGTTCTATCGATCATTTAAGCATAATATGGCTAATAATATGAGTTAGATTTATAGTAATAACAGTAATAAGTATAGTAATTGTCGTTCTATCGATAATGTAAGGATAATATGGCTAATAATATGAGTTAGATTGATAATACTAAGAGTAATGAGTATAGTAATTGTAGTTCTATCGATCATATCTGCATAATATGGTTAATAATATGAGTTAGATTCATAATAATAAGAGTAATAAGTATAGTAATTGTCGTTCTATCGATCATATAAGCATAATATGGCTAATAATATGAGTTAGGTTGATAATAATAAGAGTAATAAGTATAGTGATTGTCGTTCTATCGATCAAATTTGCAAAATATGGTTAATAATATGAGTTAGATTGATAACAGTGAGTGTAATAAGTATAGTAATTGTCGTTCTGTCGATCATATTAGCATAATATGGCTAATAATATGGGTTAGATTGATAATAATAAGAGTAATGAGTATAGTAATTGTAGTTCTATCGATCATTTAAGCATAATATGGCTAAGAATATGAGTTAGATTGATAATAATAACAGTAATAAGTATAGTAATTGTCGTTCTATCGATATTATAAGCATAATATGGCTAATAATATGAGTTAGATTGATAATAATAAGAGTAATAAGTATAGTAATTGTCGTTCTATCGATATTATAAGCATAATATGGCTAATAATAAGAGTTAGATTGATAATAATAAGAGTAATAAGTATAGTAATTGTCGTTCTATCGATCATATTAGCATAATATGGTTAATAATATGAATTAGATTGATAATAATAAGAGTAATAAGTATAGTAATTGTCGTTCTATCGATCATTTAAGCATAATATGGCTAATAATATGAGTTAGATTGATAGTAATAACAGTAATAAGTATAGTAATTGTCGTTTTACCGATAATATAAGCATAATATGGCTAATAATATGAGTTAGATTGATAATACTAAGAGTAGTGAAATATAGTAATTCTCGTTCTATCGATCATAGAAGCATAATATGGCTAATAATATGAGTTCGATTGATAATAATAAGAGTAATAAGTATAGTAATTGTAGTTCCATTGCTCATATAAGCATAATATGGCTAATAATATGAGTTAGATTCATAATAATAAGAGTAATAAGTATAGTAATTGTCGTTCTATCGATCATTTATGCATAATATGGCTAATAATATGAGTTAGAATGATAATAATAAGAGTAGTAAGTATAGTAAATGTCGTGCTATCGATCATATCTGCATAATATGGTTAATAATATGAGTTAGATTGATAATAGTAAGCGTAATGTGTATAGTAAATGTCGTGCTATCGATCATATCTGCATAATATGGTTAATAATATGAGTTAGATTGATAACAGTGAGTGTAATAAGTATAGTAATTCTCGTTCTATCGATCATAGAAGCATAATATGGCTAATAATATGAGTTAGATTGATAATAATAAGAGTAATGAGTATAGTAATTGTAGTTCTATCGATCATATCTGCATTATATGGTTAATAATATGAGTTAGATTGATAATAATAAGAGTAATAAGTATAGTAATTGTAGTTCTATTGCTCATATAAGCATAATATGGCTAATAATATGAGTTAGATTCATAATAATAAGAGTAATAAGTATAGTAATTGTCGTTCTATCGATCATTTAAGCATAATATGGCTAATAATATGAGATAGATTTATAATAATCAGAGTAATAAGTATAGTAATTGTCGTTCTATCGATCATTTATGCATAATATGGCTAATAATATGAGTTTGATTGATAATAATAAGAGTAATAAGTATAGTAATTGTCGTGCCATCGATCATATCTGCATAATATGGTTAATAATATGAGTTAGATTGATAGCAATAACAGTAATAAGTATAGTAATTGTCGTTCTATCGATAATATAAGCATAATATGGCTAATAATATGAGTTAGATTGATAATACTCAGAGTAGTGAGTATAGTAATTCTCGTTCTATCGATCATATAAGCATAATATGGCTTATAATATGAGTTAGATTGATAATACTAAGAGTAGTGAGTATAGTAATTGTAGTTCTACAGATCATTTAAGCATAATATGGCTAATAATATGAGTTGGATTGATAATAATAAAAGTAATAAGTATAGTAATTGTCGTTCTATCGATAATATAAGCATAATATGGCTAATAATATGAGTTAGATTGATAATACTAAGAGTAGTGAGTATAGTAATTGTAGTTCTAGAGATCATTTAAGCATAATATGGCTAATAATATGAGTTGGATTGATAATAATAAAAGTAATAAGTATAGTAATTGTCGTTCTATCGATAATATAAGCATAATATGGCTAATAATATGAGTTAGATTGATAGTAATAACAGTAATAAGTATAGTAATTGTCGTTTTACCGATAATATAAGCATAATATGGCTAATAATATGAGTTAGATTGATAATACTAAGAGTAGTGAAATATAGTAATTCTCGTTCTATCGATCATAGAAGCATAATATGGCTAATAATATGAGTTAGATTGATAATAATAAGAGTAATGAGTATAGTAATTGGCGTTCTGTCGATCATATCTGCATAATATGGTTAATAATATGAGTTCGATTGATAATAATAAGAGTAATAAGTTTAGTAATTGTAGTTCCATTGCTCATATAAGCATAATATGGCTAATAATATGAGTTAGATTCATAATAATAAGAGTAATAAGTATAGTAATTGTCGTTCTATCGATCATTTATGCATAATATGGCTAATAATATGAGTTAGATTGATAATAATAAGAGTAGTAAGTATAGTAAATGTCGTGCTATCGATCATATCTGCATAATATGGTTAATAATATGAGTTAGATTGATAATAGTAAGCGTAATGTGTATAGTAAATGTCGTGCTATCGATCGTATCTGCATAATATGGTTAATAATATGAGTTAGATTGATAATAGTAAGAGTAATGTGTATAGTAAATGTCGTGCTATCGATCATATCTGCATAATATGGTTAATAATATGAGTTAGATTGATAATAGTAAGAGTAATGTGTATAGTAAATGTCGTGCTATCGATCATATCTGCACAATATGTTTAATAATATGAGTTAGATTGATAACAATGAGTGTAATAAGTATAGTAATTGTAGTTCTATTGCTCATATAGGCATAATATGGCTAATAATATGAGTTAGATTCATAATAATAAGAGTAATAAGTATAGTAATTGTCGTTCTATCGATCATTTAAGCATAATATGGCTAATAATATGAGATAGATTTATAATAATCAGAGTAATAAGTATAGTAATTGTCGTTCTATCGATCATATAAGCATAATATGGCTAATAATATGAGTTAGATTGATAATAATAAGAGTAATAAGTATAGTAATTGTCGTTCTATCGATCATATCTGCATAATATGGTTAGTAACATGAGTTAGATTGATAATAGTGAGTGTAATAAGTATAGTAAATGTCGTTCTATCGATCATATAATCATAATATGGGTAATAATATGAGGTAGATTGATAATAATAAGAGTAATGAGTATAGTAATTGTAGTTCTTTCGATCATATCTGCATAATATGGTTAATAATATGAGTTAGATTCATAATAATAAGAGTAATAAGTATAGTAATTGTCGTTCTATCGATCATATAAGCATAATATGGCTAATAATATGAGTTAGGTTGATAATAATAAGAGTAATAAGTATAGTGATTGTCGTTCTATCGATCAAATTTGCATAATATGGTTAATAATATGAGTTAGATTGATAACAGTGAGTGTAATAAGTATAGTAATTGTCGTTCTATCGATCATTTAAGCATAATATGGCCAATAATATGAGTTAGATTGATAATAATAAGAGTAATGAGTATAGTAATTGTAGTTCTATCGATCATATCTGCATAATATGGTTAATAATATGAGTTAGATTCAAAATAATAAGAGTAATAAGTATAGTAATTGTCGTTCTATCGATCATATAAGCATAATATGGCTAATAATATGAGTTAGATTGATAATAATAGGAGTAACAAGTATAGTAATTAACGCTCTATCGATCATTTAAGCATAATATGGCTAATAATATGAGTTAGATTGATAGTAATAACAGTAATAAGTATAGTAATTGTCGTTCTATCGATAATATAAGCATAGTATGGCTAATAATATGAGTTAGATTGATAATACTAAGAGTAGTGAGTATAGTAATTCTCGTTCTATCGATCATATAAGCATAATATGGCTAATAATATGGGTTAGATTGATAATAATAAGAGTAATGAGTATAGTAATTGTAGTTCTATCGATCATTTAAGCATAATATGGCTAACAATATGAGTTAGATTGATAATAATAACAGTAATAAGTATAGTAATTGGCGTTCTATCGATATTATAAGCATAATATGGCTAATAATAAGAGTTAGATTGATAATAATAAGAGTAATGAGTATAGTAATTGTAGTTCTATCGGTCATATCTGACATAATATGGTTAATAATATGAGTTAGATTCATAATAATAAGAGTAATAAGTATAGTAATTGTCGTTCTATCGATCATATAAGCATAATATGGCTAATAATATGAGTTAGGTTGATAATAATAAGAGTAATAAGTATAGTGATTGTCGTTCTATCGATCAAATTTGCATAATATGGTTAATAATAAGAGTTAGATTGATAACAGTGAGTGTAATAAATATAGTAATTGTCGTTCTGTCGATCATATTAGCATAATATGGCTAATAATATGGGTTAGATTGATAATAATAAGAGTAATGAGTATAGTAATTGTAGTTCTATCGATCATTTAAGCATAATATGGCTAATAATATGAGTTCGATTGATAATAATAACAGTAATAAGTATAGTAATTGTCGTTCTATCGATATTATAAGCATAATATGGCTAATAATATGAGTTATATTGATAATAATAAGAGTAATAAGTATAGTAATTGTCGTTCTATCGATATTATAAGCATAATATGGCTAATAATAAGAGTTAGATTGATAATAATAAGAGTAATAAGTATAGTAATTGTCGTTCTATCGATCATATCTGCATAATATGGTTAATAACATGAGTTAGATTGATAATAGTGAGTGTAATAAGTATAGTAAATGTCGTTCTATCGATCATATAATCATAATATGGGTAATAATATGAGGTAGATTGATGATAATAAGAGTAATAAGTATAGTAAATGTCGTGCTATCGATCATATCTGCATAATATGGTTAATAATATGAGTTAGATTGATAATAGTGAGTGTAATAAGTATAGTAAATGTCGTTCTATCGATCATATAAGCATAATATGGCTAATAATAAGAGTTAGATTGATAATAATAAGAGTAATGAGTATAGTAATTGTAGTTCTTTCGATCATATCTACATAATATGGTTAATAATATGAGTTAGATTCATAATAATAAGAGTAATAAGTATAGTAATTGTCGTTCTATCGATCACATAAGCATAATATGGCTAATAATATGAGTTAGGTTGATAATAATAAGAGTAATAAGTATAGTGATTGTCGTTCTATCGATCAAATTTGCATAATATGGTTAATAATATGAGTTAGATTGATAACAGTGAGTGTAATAAGTATAGTAATTGTCGTTCTATCGATCATATAAGCATAATATGGCCAATAATATGAGTTAGATTGATAATAATAAGAGTAATGAGTATAGTAATTGTAGTTCTATCGATCATTTAAGCATAATATGGCTAATAATATGAGTTAGATTGATAATAATAACAATAATAAGTATAGTAATTGGCGTTCTATCGATCATATAAGCATAATATGGCTAATAATATGAGTTAGATTGATAATAATAAGAGTAATAAGTATAGTAATTGTCGTTCTATCGATCATTTAAGCATAATATGGCTAATAATATGAGTTAGATTGATAGTAATAACAGTAATAAGTATAGTAATTGTCGTTCTATCGATCATTTAAGCATAATATGGTTAATAATATGAGTTAGATTGATAATAATAAGAGTAATAAGTATAGTAATTGTCGTTCTATCGATCATATAAGCATAATATGGCTAATAATATGAGTTAGATTGATAATAATAAGAGTAATAAGTATAGTAATTGTCGTTCTATCGATCATTTAAGCATAATATGGCTAATAATATGAGTTAGATTGATAGTAATAACAGTAATAAGTATAGTAATTGTCGTTCTATCGATCATTTAAGCATAATATGGTTAATAATATGAGTTAGATTGATAATAATAAGAGTAATAAGTATAGTAATTGTCGTTCTATCGATCATATAAGCATAATATGGCTAATAATATGAGTTAGATTGATAATAATAAGAGTAATAAGTATAGTAATTGTCGTTCTATCGATCATTTAAGCATAATATGGCTAATAATATGAGTTAGATTGATAGCAATAACAGTAATAAGTATAGTAATTGTCGTTCTATCGATAATATAAGCATAATATGGCTAATAATATGAGTTAGATTGATAATACTCAGAGTAGTGAGTATAGTAATTCTCGTTCTATCGATAATATAAGCATAATATGGCTAATAATATGAGTTAGATTGATAATACTCAGAGTAGTGAGTATAGTAATTCTCGTTCTATCGATCATATAAGCATAATATGGCTAATAATATGAGTTAGATTGATAATACTAAGAGTAGTGAGTATAGTAATTGTAGTTCTAGAGATCATTTAAGCATAATATGGCTAATAATATGAGTTGGATTGATAATAATAAAAGTAATAAGTATAGTAATTGTCGTTCTATCGATAATATAAGCATAATATGGCTAATAATATGAGTTAGATTGATAATACTAAGAGTAGTGAAATATAGTAATTCTCGTTCTATCGATCATAGAAGTATAATATGGCTAATAATATGAGTTAGATTGATAATAATAAGAGTAATGAGTATAGTAATTGGCGTTCTATCGATCATATCTGCATAATATGGTTAATAATATGAGTTCGATTGATAATAATAAGAGTAATAAGTATAGTAATTGTAGTTCCATTGCTCATATAAGCATAATATGGCTAATAATATGAGTTAGATTCATAATAATAAGAGTAATAAGTATAGTGATTGTCGTTCTATCGATCATTTATGCATAATATGGCTAATAATATGAGTTAGATTGATAATAATAAGAGTAGTAAGTATAGTAAATGTCGTGCTATCGATCATATCTGCATAACATGGTTAATAATATGAGTTAGATTGATAATAGTAAGCGTAATGTGTATAGTAAATGTCGTGCTATCGATCATATCTGCATAATATGGTTAATAATATGAGTTAGATTGATAATAGTAAGAGTAATGTGTATAGTAAATGTCGTGCTATCGATCATATCTGCACAATATGGTTAATAATATGAGTTAGATTGATAACAGTGAGTGTAATAAGTATAGTAATTCTCGTTCTATCGATCATAGAAGCATAATATGGCTAATAATATGAGTTAGATTGATAATAATAAGAGTAATGAGTATAGTAATTGTAGTTCTATCGATCATATCTGCATTATATGGTTAATAATATGAGTTAGATTGATAATAATAAGAGTAATAAGTATAGTAATTGTAGTTCTATTGCTCATATAAGCATAATATAGCTAATAATATGAGTTAGATTCATAATAATAAGAGTAATAAGTATAGTAATTGTCGTTCTATCGATCATTTAAGCATAATATGGCTAATAATATGAGATAGATTTATAATAATCAGAGTAATAAGTATAGTAATTGTCGTTCTATCGATCATATAAGCATAATATGGCTAATAATATGAGTTAGATTGATAATAATAAGAGTAATAAGTATAGTAATTGTCGTTCTATCCATCATATCTGCATAATATGGTTAGTAACATGAGTTAGATTGATAATAGTGAGTGTAATAAGTATAGTAAATGTCGTTCTATCGATCATATAATCATAATATGGGTAATAATATGAGGTAGATTGATAATAATAAGAGTAATGAGTATAGTAATTGTAGTTCTTTCGATCATATCTGCATAATATGGTTAATAATATGAGTTAGATTCATAATAATAAGAGTAATAAGTATAGTAATTGTCGTTCTATCGATCATATAAGCATAATATGGCTAATAATATGAGTTAGGTTGATAATAATAAGAGTAATAAGTATAGTGATTGTCGTTCTATCGATCAAATTTGCATAATATGGTTAATAATATGAGTTAGATTGATAACAGTGAGTGTAATAAGTATAGTAATTGTCGTTCTATCGATCATATAAGCATAATATGGCCAATAATATGAGTTAGATTGATAATAATAAGAGTAATGAGTATAGTAATTGTAGTTCTATCGATCATATCTGCATAATATGGTTAATAATATGAGTTAGATTCAAAATAATAAGAGTAATAAGTATAGTAATTGTCGTTCTATCGATCATATAAGCATAATATGGCTAATAATATGAGTTAGATTGATAATAATAGGAGTAACAAGTATAGTAATTGTCGCTCTATCGATCATTTAAGCATAATATGGCTAATAATATCAGTTAGATTGATAGTAATAACAGTAATAAGTATAGTAATTGTCGTTCTATCGATAATATAAGCATAGTATGGCTAATAATATGAGTTAGATTGATAATACTAAGAGTAGTGAGTATAGTAATTCTCGTTCTATCGATCATATAAGCATAATATGGCTAATAATATGGGTTAGATTGATAATAATAAGAGTAATGAGTATAGTAATTGTAGTTCTATCGATCATTTAAGCATAATATGGCTAATAATATGAGTTAGATTGATAATAATAACAGTAATAAGTATAGTAATTGGCGTTCTATCGATCATATAAGCATAATATGGCTAATAATATGAGTTAGATTGATAATAATAAGAGTAATAAGTATAGTAATTGTCGTTCTATCGATCATTTAAGCATAATATGGCTAATAATATGAGTTAGATTTATAGTAATAACAGTAATAAGTATAGTAATTGTCGTTCTATCGATCAAATTTGCATAATATGGTTAATAATAAGAGTTAGATTGATAATAATAAGAGTAATGAGTATAGTAATTGTAGTTCTTTCGATCATATCTACATAATATGGTTAATAATATGAGTTATATTCATAATAATAAGAGTAATAAGTATAGTAATTGTCGTTCTATCGATCATATACGCATAATATGGCTAATAATATGAGTTAGGTTGATAATAATAAGAGTAATAAGTATAGTAATTGTCGTTCTATCGATCATTTCTGCATAATAAGGTTAATAACATGAGTTAGATTGATAATAGTGAGTGTAATAAGTATAGTAAATGTCGTTCTATCGATCATATAAGCATAATATGGCTAATAATAAGAGTTAGATTGATAATAATAAGAGTAATGAGTATAGTAATTGTAGTTCTTTCGATCATATCTACATAATATGGTTAATAATATGAGTTAGATTCATAATAATAAGAGTAATAAGTATAGTAATTGTCGTTCTATCGATCACATAAGCATAATATGGCTAATAATATGAGTTAGGTTGATAATAATAAGAGTAATAAGTATAGTGATTGTCGTTCTATCGATCAAATTTGCATAATATGGTTAATAATATGAGTTAGATTGATAACAGTGAGTGTAATAAGTATAGTAATTGTCGTTCTATCGATCATATAAGCATAATATGGCCAATAATATGAGTTAGATTGATAATAATAAGAGTAATGAGTATAGTAATTGTAGTTCTATCGATCATTTAAGCATAATATGGCTAATAATATGAGTTAGATTGATAATAATAACAATAATAAGTATAGTAATTGGCGTTCTATCGATCATATAAGCATAATATGGCTAATAATATGAGTTAGATTGATAATAATAAGAGTAATAAGTATAGTAATTGTCGTTCTATCGATCATTTAAGCATAATATGGCTAATAATATGAGTTAGATTGATAGTAATAACAGTAATAAGTATAGTAATTGTCGTTCTATCGATCATTTAAGCATAATATGGTTAATAATATGAGTTAGATTGATAATAATAAGAGTAATAAGTATAGTAATTGTCGTTCTATCGATCATATAAGCATAATATGGCTAATAATATGAGTTAGATTGATAATAATAAGAGTAATAAGTATAGTAATTGTCGTTCTATCGATCATTTAAGCATAATATGGCTAATAATATGAGTTAGATTGATAGCAATAACAGTAATAAGTATAGTAATTGTCGTTCTATCGATAATATAAGCATAATATGGCTAATAATATGAGTTAGATTGATAATACTCAGAGTAGTGAGTATAGTAATTCTCGTTCTATCGATAATATAAGCATAATATGGCTAATAATATGAGTTAGATTGATAATACTCAGAGTAGTGAGTATAGTAATTCTCGTTCTATCGATCATATAAGCATAATATGGCTAATAATATGAGTTAGATTGATAATACTAAGAGTAGTGAGTATAGTAATTGTAGTTCTAGAGATCATTTAAGCATAATATGGCTAATAATATGAGTTGGATTGATAATAATAAAAGTAATAAGTATAGTAATTGTCGTTCTATCGATAATATAAGCATAATATGGCTAATAATATGAGTTAGATTGATAATACTAAGAGTAGTGAAATATAGTAATTCTCGTTCTATCGATCATAGAAGTATAATATGGCTAATAATATGAGTTAGATTGATAATAATAAGAGTAATGAGTATAGTAATTGGCGTTCTATCGATCATATCTGCATAATATGGTTAATAATATGAGTTCGATTGATAATAATAAGAGTAATAAGTATAGTAATTGTAGTTCCATTGCTCATATAAGCATAATATGGCTAATAATATGAGTTAGATTCATAATAATAAGAGTAATAAGTATAGTGATTGTCGTTCTATCGATCATTTATGCATAATATGGCTAATAATATGAGTTAGATTTATAGTAATAACAGTAATAAGTATAGTAATTGTCGTTCTATCGATCAAATTTGCATAATATGGTTAATAATAAGAGTTAGATTGATAATAATAAGAGTAATGAGTATAGTAATTGTAGTTCTTTCGATCATATCTACATAATATGGTTAATAATATGAGTTATATTCATAATAATAAGAGTAATAAGTATAGTAATTGTCGTTCTATCGATCATATACGCATAATATGGCTAATAATATGAGTTAGGTTGATAATAATAAGAGTAATAAGTATAGTAATTGTCGTTCTATCGATCATTTCTGCATAATAAGGTTAATAACATGAGTTAGATTGATAATAGTGAGTGTAATAAGTATAGTAAATGTCGTTCTATCGATCATATAATCATAATATGGGTAATAATATGAGGTAGATTGATGATAATAACAGTAATAAGTATAGTAATTGTCGTTCTATCGATATTATAAGCATAATATGGCTAATAATATGAGTTATATTGATAATAATAAGAGTAATAAGTATAGTAATTGTAGTTCTATCGATCATTTAAGCATAATATGGCTAATAAGATGAGTTAGATTGATAATAATAACAATAATAAGTATAGTAATTGGCGTTCTATCGATCATATAAGCATAATATGGCTAATAATATGAGTTAGATTGATAATAATAAGAGTAATAAGTATAGTAATTGTCGTTCTATCGATCATTTAAGCATAATATGGCTAATAATATGAGTTAGATTTATAGTAGTAACAGTAATAAGTATAGTAATTGTCGTTCTATCGATAATGTAAGGATAATATGGCTAATAATATGAGTTAGATTGATAATACTAAGAGTAGTGAGTATAGTAATTCTCGTTCTATCGATCATATAAGCATAATATGGCTAATAATATGGGTTAGATTGATAATAATAAGAGTAATGAGTATAGTAATTGTAGTTCTATCGATCATTTAAGCATAATATGGCTAACAATATGAGTTAGATTGATAATAATAACAGTAATAAGTATAGTAATTGGCGTTCTATCGATATTATATGCATAATATGGCTAATAATAAGAGTTAGATTGATAATAATAAGAGTAATGAGTATAGTAATTGTAGTTCTATCGATCATATCTGCATAATATGGTTAATAATATGAGTTAGATTCATAATAATAAGAGTAATAAGTATACTAATTGTCGTTCTATCGATCATATAAGCATAATATGGCTAATAATATGAGTTAGGTTGATAATAATAAGAGTAATAAGTATAGTGATTGTCGTTCTATCGATCAAATTTGCATAATATGGTTAATAATATGAGTTAGATTGATAACAGTGAGTGTAATAAGTATAGTAATTGTCGTTCTGTCGATCATCTTAGCATAATATGGCTAATAATATGGGTTAGATTGATAATAGTAAGAGTAATGAGTATAGTAATTGTAGTTCTATCGATCATTTAAGCATAATATGGCTAATAATATGAGTTAGATTGATAATAATAACAGTAATAAGTATAGTAATTGTCGTTCTATCGATATTATAAGCATAATATGGCTAATAATATGAGTTATATTGATAATAATAAGAGTAATAAGTATAGTAATTGTCGTTCTATCGATATTATAAGCATAATATGGCTAATAATAAGAGTTAGATTGATAATAATAAGAGTAATAAGTATAGTAATTGTCGTTCTATCGATCATTTCTGCATAATAAGGTTAATAACATGAGTTAGATTGATAATAGTGAGTGTAATAAGTATAGTAAATGTCGTTCTATCGATCATATAATCATAATATGGGTAATAATATGAGGTAGATTGATGATAATAAGAGTAATAAGTATAGTAAATGTCGTGCTATCGATCATATCTGCATAATATGGTTAATAATATGAGTTAGATTGATAATAGTGAGTGTAATAAGTATAGTAAATGTCGTTCTATCGATCATATAAGCATAATATGGCCAATAATATGAGTTAGATTGATAATAATAAGAGTAATGAGTATAGTAATTGTAGTTCTATCGATCATTTAAGCATAATATGGCTAATAATATGAGTTAGATTGATAATAATAACAATAATAAGTATAGTAATTGGCGTTCTATCGATCATATAAGCATAATATGGCTAATAATATGAGTTAGATTGATAATAATAAGAGTAATAAGTATAGTAATTGTCGTTCTATCGATAATATAAGCATAATATGGCTAATAATATGAGTTAGATTCATAATACTAAGAGTAGTGAAATATAGTAATTCTCGTTCTATCGATCATAGAAGCATAATATGGCTAATAATATGAGTTAGATTGATAATAATAAGAGTAATGAGTATAGTAATTGGCGTTCTGTCGATCATATCTGCATAATATGGTTAATAATATGAGTTCGATTGATAATAATAAGAGTAATAAGTATAGTAATTGTAGTTCCATTGCTCATATAAGCATAATATGGCTAATAATATGAGTTAGATTCATAATAATAAGAGTAATAAGTATAGTGATTGTCGTTCTATCGATCATTTATGCATAATATGGCTAATAATATGAGTTAGATTGATAATAATAAGAGTAGTAAGTATAGTAAATGTCGTGCTATCGATCATATCTGCATAATATGGTTAATAATATGAGTTAGATTGATAATAGTAAGCGTAATGTGTATAGTAAATGTCGTGCTATCGATCATATCTGCATAATATGGTTAATAATATGAGTTAGATTGATAATAGTAAGAGTAATGTGTATAGTAAATGTCGTGCTATCGATCATATCTGCACAATATGGTTAATAATATGAGTTAGATTGATAACAGTGAGTGTAATAAGTATAGTAATTCTCGTTCTATCGATCATAGAAGCATAATATGGCTTATAATATGAGTTAGATTGATAATAATAAGAGTAATGAGTATAGTAATTGTAGTTCTATCGATCATATCTGCATTATATGGTTAATAATATGAGTTAGATTGATAATAATAAGAGTAATAAGTATAGTAATTGTAGTTCTATTGCTCATATAAGCATAATATGGCTAATAATATGAGTTAGATTCATAATAATAAGAGTAATAAGTATAGTAATTGTCGTTCTATCGATCATTTAAGCATAATATGGCTAATAATATGAGATAGATTTATAATAATCAGAGTAATAAGTATAGTAATTGTCGTTCTATCGATCATATAAGCATAATATGGCTAATAATATGAGTTAGATTGATAATAATAAGAGTAATAAGTATAGTAATTGTCGTTCTATCCATCATATCTGCATAATATGGTTAGTAACATGAGTTAGATTGATAATAGTGAGTGTAATAAGTATAGTAAATGTCGTTCTATCGATCATATAATCATAATATGGGTAATAATATGAGGTAGATTGATAATAATAAGAGTAATGAGTATAGTAATTGTAGTTCTTTCGATCATATCTGCATAATATGGTTAATAATATGAGTTAGATTCATAATAATAAGAGTAATAAGTATAGTAATTGTCGTTCTATCGATCATATAAGCATAATATGGCTAATAATATGAGTTAGGTTGATAATAATAAGAGTAATAAGTATAGTGATTGTCGTTCTATCGATCAAATTTGCATAATATGGTTAATAATATGAGTTAGATTGATAACAGTGAGTGTAATAAGTATAGTAATTGTCGTTCTATCGATCATATAAGCATAATATGGCCAATAATATGAGTTAGATTGATAATAATAAGAGTAATGAGTATAGTAATTGTAGTTCTATCGATCATATCTGCATAATATGGTTAATAATATGAGTTAGATTCAAAATAATAAGAGTAATAAGTATAGTAATTGTCGTTCTATCGATCATATAAGCATAATATGGCTAATAATATGAGTTAGATTGATAATAATAGGAGTAACAAGTATAGTAATTGTCGCTCTATCGATCATTTAAGCATAATATGGCTAATAATATGAGTTAGATTGATAGTAATAACAGTAATAAGTATAGTAATTGTCGTTCTATCGATAATATAAGCATAGTATGGCTAATAATATGAGTTAGATTGATAATACTAAGAGTAGTGAGTATAGTAATTCTCGTTCTATCGATCATATAAGCATAATATGGCTAATAATATGGGTTAGATTGATAATAATAAGAGTAATGAGTATAGTAATTGTAGTTCTATCGATCATTTAAGCATAATATGGCTAATAATATGAGTTAGATTGATAATAATAACAGTAATAAGTATAGTAATTGGCGTTCTATCGATCATATAAGCATAATATGGCTAATAATATGAGTTAGATTGATAATAATAAGAGTAATGAGTATAGTAATTGTAGTTCTATCGATCATATCTGCATAATATGGTTAATAATATGAGTTAGATTCATAATAATAAGAGTAATAAGTATACTAATTGTCGTTCTATCGATCATATAAGCATAATATGGCTAATAATATGAGTTAGGTTGATAATAATAAGAGTAATAAGTATAGTGATTGTCGTTCTATCGATCAAATTTGCATAATATGGTTAATAATATGAGTTAGATTGATAACAGTGAGTGTAATAAGTATAGTAATTGTCGTTCTGTCGATCATATTAGCATAATATGGCTAATAATATGGGTTAGATTGATAATAGTAAGAGTAATGAGTATAGTCATTGTAGTTCTATCGATCATTTAAGCATAATATGGCTAATAATATGAGTTAGATTGATAATAATAACAGTAATAAGTATAGTAATTGTCGTTCTATCGATATTATAAGCATAATATGGCTAATAATATGAGTTATATTGATAATAATAAGAGTAATAAGTATAGTAATTGTCGTTCTATCGATATTATAAGCATAATATGGCTAATAATAAGAGTTAGATTGATAATAATAAGAGTAATAAGTATAGTAATTGTCGTTCTATCGATCATATCTGCATAATATGGTTAATAACATGAGTTAGATTGATAATAGTGAGTGTAATAAGTATAGTAAATGTCGTTCTATCGATCATATAATCATAATATGGGTAATAATATGAGGTAGATTGATGATAATAAGAGTAATAAGTATAGTAAATGTCGTGCTATCGATCATATCTGCATAATATGGTTAATAATATGAGTTAGATTGATAATAGTGAGTGTAATAAGTATAGTAAATGTCGTTCTATCGATCATATAAGCATAATATGGCCAATAATATGAGTTAGATTGATAATAATAAGAGTAATGAGTATAGTAATTGTAGTTCTATCGATCATTTAAGCATAATATGGCTAATAATATGAGTTAGATTGATAATAATAACAATAATAAGTATAGTAATTGGCGTTCTATCGATCATATAAGCATAATATGGCTAATAATATGAGTTAGATTGATAATAATAAGAGTAATAAGTATAGTAATTGTCGTTCTATCGATAATATAAGCATAATATGGCTAATAATATGAGTTAGATTCATAATACTAAGAGTAGTGAAATATAGTAATTCTCGTTCTATCGATCATAGAAGCATAATATGGCTAATAATATGAGTTAGATTGATAATAATAAGAGTAATGAGTATAGTAATTGGCGTTCTGTCGATCATATCTGCATAATATGGTTAATAATATGAGTTCGATTGATAATAATAAGAGTAATAAGTATAGTAATTGTAGTTCCATTGCTCATATAAGCATAATATGGCTAATAATATGAGTTAGATTCATAATAATAAGAGTAATAAGTATACTGATTGTCGTTCTATCGATCATTTATGCATAATATGGCTAATAATATGAGTTAGATTGATAATAATAAGAGTAGTAAGTATAGTAAATGTCGTGCTATCGATCATATCTGCATAATATGGTTAATAATATGAGTTAGATTGATAATAGTAAGCGTAATGTGTATAGTAAATGTCGTGCTATCGATCATATCTGCATAATATGGTTAATAATATGAGTTAGATTGATAATAGTAAGAGTAATGTGTATAGTAAATGTCGTGCTATCGATCATATCTGCACAATATGGTTAATAATATGAGTTAGATTGATAACAGTGAGTGTAATAAGTATAGTAATTCTCGTTCTATCGATCATAGAAGCATAATATGGCTAATAATATGAGTTAGATTGATAATAATAAGAGTAATGAGTATAGTAATTGTAGTTCTATCGATCATATCTGCATTATATGGTTAATAATATGAGTTAGATTGATAATAATAAGAGTAATCAGTATAGTAATTGTAGTTCTATCGATCATTTAAGCATAATATGGCTAACAATATGAGTTAGATTGATAATAATAACAGTAATAAGTATAGTAATTGGCGTTCTATCGATATTATAAGCATAATATGGCTAATAATAAGAGTTAAATTGATAATAATAAGAGTAATGAGTATAGTAATTGTAGTTCTATCGATCATATCTGCATAATATGGTTAATAATATGAGTTAGATTCATAATAATAAGAGTAATAAGTATACTAATTGTCGTTCTATCGATCATATAAGCATAATATGGCTAATAATATGAGTTAGGTTGATAATAATAAGAGTAATAAGTATAGTGATTGTCGTTCTATCGATCAAATTTGCATAATATGGTTAATAATATGAGTTAGATTGATAACAGTGAGTGTAATAAGTATAGTAATTGTCGTTCTGTCGATCATATTAGCATAATATGGCTAATAATATGGGTTAGATTGATAATAGTAAGAGTAATGGGTATAGTAATTGTAGTTCTATCGATCATTTAAGCATAATATGGCTAATAATATGAGTTAGATTGATAATAATAACAGTAATAAGTATAGTAATTGTCGTTCTATCGATATTATAAGCATAATATGGCTAATAATATGAGTTATATTGATAATAATAAGAGTAATAAGTATAGTAATTGTCGTTCTATCGATATTATAAGCATAATATGGCTAATAATAAGAGTTAGATTGATAATAATAAGAGTAATCAGTATAGTAATTGTCGTTCTATCGATCATATCTGCATAATATGGTTAATAACATGAGTTAGATTGATAATAGTGAGTGTAATAAGTATAGTAAATGTCGTTCTATCGATCATATAATCATAATATGGGTAATAATATGAGGTAGATTGATGATAATAAGAGTAATAAGTATAGTAAATGTCGTGCTATCGATCATATCTGCATAATATGGTTAATAATATGAGTTAGATTGATAATAGTGAGTGTAATAAGTATAGTAAATGTCGTTCTATCGATCATATAAGCATAATATGGCCAATAATATGAGTTAGATTGATAATAATAAGAGTAATGAGTATAGTAATTGTAGTTCTATCGATCATTTAAGCATAATATGGCTAATAATATGAGTTAGATTGATAATAATAACAATAATAAGTATAGTAATTGGCGTTCTATCGATCATATAAGCATAATATGGCTAATAATATGAGTTAGATTGATAATAATAAGAGTAATAAGTATAGTAATTGTCGTTCTATCGATAATATAAGCATAATATGGCTAATAATATGAGTTAGATTCATAATACTAAGAGTAGTGAAATATAGTAATTCTCGTTCTATCGATCATAGAAGCATAATATGGCTAATAATATGAGTTAGATTGATAATAATAAGAGTAATGAGTATAGTAATTGGCGTTCTGTCGATCATATCTGCATAATATGGTTAATAATATGAGTTCGATTGATAATAGTAAGAGTAATAAGTATAGTAATTGTAGTTCCATTGCTCATATAAGCATAATATGGCTAATAATATGAGTTAGATTCATAATAATAAGAGTAATAAGTATAGTGATTGTCGTTCTTTCGATCATTTATGCATAATATGGCTAATAATATGAGTTAGATTGATAATAATAAGAGTAGTAAGTATAGTAAATGTCGTGCTATCGATCATATCTGCATAATATGGTTAATAATATGAGTTAGATTGATAATAGTAAGCGTAATGTGTATAGTAAATGTCGTGCTATCGATCATATCTGCATAATATGGTTAATAATATGAGTTAGATTGATAATAGTAAGAGTAATGTGTATAGTAAATGTCGTGCTATCGATCATATCTGCACAATATGGTTAATAATATGAGTTAGATTGATAACAGTGAGTGTAATAAGTATAGTAATTCTCGTTCTATCGATCATAGAAGCATAATATGGCTAATAATATGAGTTAGATTGATAATAATAAGAGTAATGAGTATAGTAATTGTAGTTCTATCGATCATATCTGCATTATATGGTTAATAATATGAGTTAGATTGATAATAATAAGAGTAATAAGTATAGTAATTGTAGTTCTATTGCTCATATAAGCATAATATGGCTAATAATATGAGTTAGATTCATAATAATAAGAGTAATAAGTATAGTAATTGTCGTTCTATCGATCATTTAAGCATAATATGGCTAATAATATGAGATAGATTTATAATAATCAGAGTAATAAGTATAGTAATTGTCGTTCTATCGATCATATAAGCATAATATGGCTAATAATATGAGTTAGATTGATAATAATAAGAGTAATAAGTATAGTAATTGTCGTTCTATCCATCATATCTGCATAATATGGTTAGTAACATGAGTTAGATTGATAATAGTGAGTGTAATAAGTATAGTAAATGTCATTCTATCGATCATATAATCATAATATGGGTAATAATATGAGGTAGATTGATAATAATAAGAGTAATGAGTATAGTAATTGTAGTTCTTTCGATCATATCTGCATAATATGGTTAATAATATGAGTTAGATTCATAATAATAAGAGTAATAAGTATAGTAATTGTCGTTCTATCGATCATATAAGCATAATATGGCTAATAATATGAGTTAGGTTGATAATAATAAGAGTAATAAGTATAGTGATTGTCGTTCTATCGATCAAATTTGCATAATATGGTTAATAATATGAGTTAGATTGATAACAGTGAGTGTAATAAGTATAGTAATTGTCGTTCTATCGATCATATAAGCATAATATGGCCAATAATATGAGTTAGATTGATAATAATAAGAGTAATGAGTATAGTAATTGTAGTTCTATCGATCATATCTGCATAATATGGTTAATAATATGAGTTAGATTCAAAATAATAAGAGTAATAAGTATAGTAATTGTCGTTCTATCGATCATATAAGCATAATATGGCTAATAATATGAGTTAGATTGATAATAATAGGAGTAACAAGTATAGTAATTGTCGCTCTATCGATCATTTAAGCATAATATGGCTAATAATATGAGTTAGATTGATAGTAATAACAGTAATAAGTATAGTAATTGTCGTTCTATCGATAATATAAGCATAGTATGGCTAATAATATGAGTTAGATTGATAATACTAAGAGTAGTGAGTATAGTAATTCTCGTTCTATCGATCATATAAGCATAATATGGCTAATAATATGGGTTAGATTGATAATAATAAGAGTAATGAGTATAGTAATTGTAGTTCTATCGATCATTTAAGCATAATATGGCTAATAATATGAGTTAGATTGATAATAATAACAGTAATAAGTATAGTAATTGGCGTTCTATCGATCATATAAGCATAATATGGCTAATAATATGAGTTAGATTGATAATAATAAGAGTAATAAGTATAGTAATTGTCGTTCTATCGATCATTTAAGCATAATATGGCTAATAATATGAGTTAGATTTATAGTAATAACAGTAATAAGTATAGTAATTGGCGTTCTATCGATCATATAAGCATAATATGGCTAATAATATGAGTTAGATTGATAATAATAACAGTAATAAGTATAGTAATTGGCGTTCTATCGATCATATAAGCATAATATGGTTAATAATAAGAGTTAGATTGATAATAATAAGAGTAATGAGTATAGTAATTGTAGTTCTTTCGATCATATCTACATAATATGGTTAATAATATGAGTTATATTCATAATAATAAGAGTAATAAGTATAGTAATTGTCGTTCTATCGATCATATACGCATAATATGGCTAATAATATGAGTTAGGTTGATAATAATAAGAGTAATAAGTATAGTGATTGTCGTTCTATCGATCAAATTTGCATAATATGGTTAATAATATGAGTTAGATTGATAACAGTGAGTGTAATAAGTATAGTAATTGTCGTTCTATCGATCATATAAGCATAATATGGCCAATAATATGAGTTAGATTGATAATAATAAGAGTAATGAGTATAGTAATTGTAGTACTATCGATCATTTAAGCATAATATGGCTAATAAGATGAGTTAGATTGATAATAATAACAATAATAAGTATAGTAATTGGCGTTCTACCGATCATATAAGCATAATATGGCTAATAATATGAGTTAGATTGATAATAATAAGAGTAATAAGTATAGTAATTGTCGTTCTATCGATCATTTAAGCATAATATGGCTAATAATATGAGTTAGATTTATAGTAATAACAGTAATAAGTATAGTAATTGTCGTTCTATCGATAATGTAAGGATAATATGGCTAATAATATGAGTTAGATTGATAATACTAAGAGTAGTGAGTATAGTAATTCTCGTTCTATCGATCATATAAGCATAATATGGCTAATAATATGGGTTAGATTGATAATAATAAGAGTAATGAGTATAGTAATTGTAGTTCTATCGATCATTTAAGCATAATATGGCTAACAATATGAGTTAGATTGATAATAATAACAGTAATAAGTATAGTAATTGGCGTTCTATCGATATTATAAGCATAATATGGCTAATAATAAGAGTTAGATTGATAATAATAAGAGTAATGAGTATAGTAATTGTAGTTCTATCGATCATATCTGCATAATATGGTTAATAATATGAGTTAGATTCATAATAATAAGAGTAATAAGTATACTAATTGTCGTTCTATCGATCATATAAGCATAATATGGCTAATAATATGAGTTAGGTTGATAATAATAAGAGTAATAAGTATAGTGATTGTCGTTCTATCGATCAAATTTGCATAATATGGTTAATAATATGAGTTAGATTGATAACAGTGAGTGTAACAAGTATAGTAATTGTCGTTCTGTCGATCATATTAGCATAATATGGCTAATAATATGGGTTAGATTGATAATAGTAAGAGTAATGAGTATAGTAATTGTAGTTCTATCGATCATTTAAGCATAATATGGCTAATAATATCAGTTAGATTGATAATAATAACAGTAATAAGTATAGTAATTGTCGTTCTATCGATATTATAAGCATAATATGGCTAATAATATGAGTTATATTGATAATAATAAGAGTAATAAGTATAGTAATTGTCGTTCTATCGATATTATAAGCATAATATGGCTAATAATAAGAGTTAGATTGATAATAATAAGAGTAATAAGTATAGTAATTGTCGTTCTATCGATCATATCTGCATAATATGGTTAATAACATGAGTTAGATTGATAATAGTGAGTGTAATAAGTATAGTAAATGTCGTTCTATCGATCATATAATCATAATATGGGTAATAATATGAGGTAGATTGATGATAATAAGAGTAATAAGTATAGTAAATGTCGTGCTATCGATCATATCTGCATAATATGGTTAATAATATGAGTTAGATTGATAATAGTGAGTGTAATAAGTATAGTAAATGTCGTTCTATCGATCATATAAGCATAATATGGCCAATAATATGAGTTAGATTGATAATAATAAGAGTAATGAGTATAGTAATTGTAGTTCTATCGATCATTTAAGCATAATATGGCTAATAATATGAGTTAGATTGATAATAATAAGAGTAATGAGTATACTAATTGTAGTTCTATCGATCATTTAAGCATAATATGGCTAATAATATGAGTTAGATTGATAATAATAAGAGTAATAAGTATAGTAATTGTCGTTCTATCGATCATTTAAGCATAATATGGCTAATAACATGAGTTAGATTGATAGCAATAACAGTAATAAGTATAGTAATTGTCGTTCTATCGATAATATAAGCATAATATGGCTAATAATATGAGTTAGATTGATAATACTCAGAGTAGTGAGTATAGTAATTCTCGTTCTATCGATAATATAAGCATAATATGGCTAATAATATGAGTTAGATTGATAATACTCAGAGTAGTGAGTATAGTAATTCTCGTTCTATCGATCATAGAAGCATAATATGGCTAATAATATGAGTTAGATTGATAATAATAAGAGTAATGAGTATAGTAATTGTAGTTCTATCGATCATATCTGCATTATATGGTTAATAATATGAGTTAGATTGATAATAATAAGAGTAATAAGTATAGTAATTGTAGTTCTATTGCTCATATAAGCATAATATGGCTCATAATATGAGTTAGATTCATAATAATAAGAGTAATAAGTATAGTAATTGTCGTTCTATCGATCATTTAAGCATAATATGGCTAATAATATGAGATAGATTTATAATAATCAGAGTAATAAGTATAGTAATTGTCGTTCTATCGATCATATAAGCATAATATGGCTAATAATATGAGTTAGATTGATAATAATAAGAGTAATAAGTATAGTAATTGTCGTTCTATCGATCATATCTGCATAATATGGTTAGTAACATGAGTTAGATTGATAATAGTGAGTGTAATAAGTATAGTAAATGTCGTTCTATCGATCATATAATCATAATATGGGTAATAATATGAGGTAGATTGATAATAATAAGAGTAATGAGTATAGTAATTGTAGTTCTTTCGATCATATCTGCATAATATGGTTAATAATATGAGTTAGATTCATAATAATAAGAGTAATAAGTATAGTAATTGTCGTTCTATCGATCATATAAGCATAATATGGCTAATAATATGAGTTAGGTTGATAATAATAAGAGTAATAAGTATAGTGATTGTCGTTCTATCGATCAAATTTGCATAATATGGTTAATAATATGAGTTAGATTGATAACAGTGAGTGTAATAAGTATAGTAATTGTCGTTCTATCGATCATATAAGCATAATATGGCCAATAATATGAGTTAGATTGATAATAATAAGAGTAATGAGTATAGTAATTGTAGTTCTATCGATCATATCTGCATAATATGGTTAATAATATGAGTTAGATTCAAAATAATAAGAGTAATAAGTATAGTAATTGTCGTTCTATCGATCATATAAGCATAATATGGCTAATAATATGAGTTAGATTGATAATAATAGGAGTAACAAGTATAGTAATTGTCGCTCTATCGATCATTTAAGCATAATATGGCTAATAATATGAGTTAGATTGATAGTAATAACAGTAATAAGTATAGTAATTGTCGTTCTATCGATAATATAAGCATAGTATGGCTAATAATATGAGTTAGATTGATAATACTAAGAGTAGTGAGTATAGTAATTCTCGTTCTATCGATCATATAAGCATAATATGGCTAATAATATGGGTTAGATTGATAATAATAAGAGTAATGAGTATAGTAATTGTAGTTCTATCGATCATTTAAGCATAATATGGCTAATAATATGAGTTAGATTGATAATAATAACAGTAATAAGTATAGTAATTGGCGTTCTATCGATCATATAAGCATAATATGGCTAATAATATGAGTTAGATTGATAATAATAAGAGTAATAAGTGTAGTAATTGTCGTTCTATCGATCATTTAAGCATAATATGGCTAATAATATGAGTTAGATTTATAGTAATAACAGTAATAAGTATAGTAATTGTCGTTCTATCGATAATGTAAGGATAATATGGCTAATAATATGAGTTAGATTGATAATACTAAGAGTAGTGAGTATAGTTATTCTCGTTCTATCGATCATATAAGCATAATATGGCTAATAATATGGGTTAGATTGATAATAATAAGAGTAATGAGTATAGTAATTGTAGTTCTATCGATCATTTAAGCATAATATGGCTAACAATATGAGTTAGATTGATAATAATAACAGTAATAACTATAGTAATTGGCGTGCTATCGATATTATAAGCATAATATGGCTAATAATAAGAGTTAGATTGATAATAATAAGAGTAATGAGTATAGTAATTGTAGTTCTATCGATCATATCTGCATAATATGGTTAATAATATGAGTTAGATTCATAATAATAAGAGTAATAAGTATAGTAATTGTCGTTCTATCGATCATATAAGCATAATATGGCTAATAATATGAGTTAGGTTGATAATAATAAGAGTAATAAGTATAGTGATTGTCGTTCTATGGATCAAATTTGCATAATATGGTTAATAATATGAGTTAGATTGATAACAGTGAGTGTAATAAGTATAGTAATTGTCGTTCTGTCGATCATATTAGCATAATATGGCTAATAATATGGGTTAGATTGATAATAATAAGAGTAATGAGTATAGTAATTGTAGTTCTATCGATCATTTAAGCATAATATGGCTAATAATATGAGTTAGATTGATAATAATAACAGTAATAAGTATAGTAATTGTCGTTCTATCGATCATATAAGCATAATATGGCTAATAATATGAGTTAGGTTGATAATAATAAGAGTAATAAGTATTGTGATTGTCGTTCTATCGATCAAATTTGCATAATATGGTTAATAATATGAGTTAGATTGATAACAGTGAGTGTAATAAGTATAGTAATTGTCGTTCTGTCGATCATATTAGCATAATATGGCTAATAATATGGGTTAGATTGATAATAATAAGAGTAATGAGTATAGTATTTGTAGTTCTATCGATCATTTAAGCATAATATGGCTAATAATATGAGTTAGATTGATAATAATAACAGTAATAAGTATAGTAATTGTCGTTCCATCGATATTATAAGCATAATATGGCTAATAATAAGAGTTAGATTGATAATATTAAGAGTAGTGAGTATAGTAATTCTCGTTCTATCGATCATATAAGCATAATATGGCTAATAATATGAGTTAGATTGATAGTAATAAGAGTAATAAGTATAGTAATTGTAGTTCTATCGATCATATCTGCATAATATGGTTAATAATATGAGTTAGATTCACAATAATAAGAGTAATAAGTATAGTAATTGTCGTTCTATCGATCATATAAGCATAATATGGTTAATAATATGAGTTAGATTGATAATAATAAGAGTAATAAGTACAGTAATTGCCGTTCTATCGATCATTTAAGCATAATATGGCTAATAATATGAGTTAGATTGATAATAATAAGAGTAGTAAGTATAGTAAATGTCGTGCTATCGATCATATCTGCATTATATGGTTAATAATATGAGTTAGATTGATAATAGTAAGAGTAATGTGTATAGTAAATGTCGTGCTATCGATCATATCTGCATAATATGGTTAATAATATGAGTTAGATTGATAATAGTAAGAGTAATGTGTATAGTAAATGTCGTGCTATCGATCATATCTGCACAATATGGTTAATAATATGAGTTAGATTGATAACAGTGAGTGTAATAAGTATAGTAATTGTCGTTCTACCGATCATATTAGCATAATATGGTTAATAATATGAATTAGATTGATAATAATAAGAGTAATAAGTATAGTATTTGTCGTTCTATCGATCATATAAGCATAATATGGCTAATAATATGAGATGGATTTATAATAATAAGAGTAATAAGTATAGTAATTGTCGTTCTATCGATCATATAAGCATAATATGGCTAATAATATGAGTTAGATTGATAATAATAAGAGTAATAAGTATAGTAATTGTCGTTCTATCGATCATATCTGCATAATATGGTTAATAACATGAGTTAGATTGATAATAGTGAGTGTAATAAGTATAGTAAATGTCGTTCTATCGATCATATAAGCATAATATGGCCAATAATATGAGTTAGATTGATAATAATAAGAGTAATGAGTATAGTAATTGTAGTTCTATCGATCATTTAAGCATAATATGGCTAATAATATGAGTTAGATTGATAATAATAACAATAATAAGTATAGTAATTGGCGTTCTATCGATCATATAAGCATAATATGGCTAATAATATGAGTTAGATTGATAATAATAAGAGTAATAAGTATAGTAATTGTCGTTATATCGATCATTTAAGCATAATATGGCTAATAATATGAGTTAGATTGATAGTAATAACAGTAATAAGTATAGTAATTGTCGTTCTATCGATCATTTAAGCATAATATGGTTAATAATATGAGTTAGATTGATAATAATAAGAGTAATAAGTATAGTAATTGTCGTTCTATCGATCATATAAGCATAATATGGCTAATAATATGAGTTAGATTGATAATAATAAGAGTAATAAGTATAGTAATTGTCGTTCTATCGATCATTTAAGCATAATATGGCTAATAATATGAGTTAGATTGATAGCAATAACAGTAATAAGTATAGTAATTGTCGTTCTATCGATAATATAAGCATAATATGGCTAATAATATGAGTTAGATTGATAATACTCAGAGTAGTGAGTATAGTAATTCTCGTTCTATCGATAATATAAGCATAATATGGCTAATAATATGAGTTAGATTGATAATAATAAGAGTAATAAGTATAGTAATTGTCGTTCTATCGATCATATCTTCATAATATGGTTAGTAACATGAGTTAGATTGATAACAGTGAGTGTAATAAGTATAGTAAATGTCGTTCTATCCATCATATAATCATAATTAGGGTAATAATATGAGGTAGATTGATAATAATAAGAGTAATGAGTATAGTAATTGTAGTTCTTCCGATCATATCTGCATAATATGGTTAATAATATGAGTTAGATTCATAATAATAAGAGTAATAAGTATAGTAATTGTCGTTCTATCGATCATATAAGCATAATATGGCTAATAATATGAGTTAGGTTGATAATAATAAGAGTAATAAGTATAGTGATTGTCGTTCTATCGATCAAATTTGCATAATATGGTTAATAATATGAGTTAGATTCACAATAATAAGAGTAATAAGTATAGTAATTGTCGTTCTATCGATCATATAAGCATAATATGGTTAATAATATGAGTTAGATTGATAATAATAAGAGTAATAAGTACAGTAATTGCCGTTCTATCGATCATTTAAGCATAATATGGCTAATAATATGAGTTAGATTGATAATAATAAGAGTAGTAAGTATAGTAAATGTCGTGCTATCGATCATATCTGCATTATATGGTTAATAATATGAGTTAGATTGATAATAGTAAGAGTAATGTGTATAGTAAATGTCGTGCTATCGATCATATCTGCATAATATGGTTAATAATATGAGTTAGATTGATAATAGTAAGAGTAATGTGTATAGTAAATGTCGTGCTATCGATCATATCTGCACAATATGGTTAATAATATGAGTTAGATTGATAACAGTGAGTGTAATAAGTATAGTAATTGTCGTTCTACCGATCATATTAGCATAATATGGTTAATAATATGAATTAGATTGATAATAATAAGAGTAATAAGTATAGTATTTGTCGTTCTATCGATCATATAAGCATAATATGGCTAATAATATGAGATGGATTTATAATAATAAGAGTAATAAGTATAGTAATTGTCGTTCTATCGATCATATAAGCATAATATGGCTAATAATATGAGTTAGATTGATAATAATAAGAGTAATAAGTATAGTAATTGTCGTTCTATCGATCATATCTGCATAATATGGTTAATAACATGAGTTAGATTGATAATAGTGAGTGTAATAAGTATAGTAAATGTCGTTCTATCGATCATATAAGCATAATATGGCCAATAATATGAGTTAGATTGATAATAATAAGAGTAATGAGTATAGTAATTGTAGTTCTATCGATCATTTAAGCATAATATGGCTAATAATATGAGTTAGATTGATAATAATAACAATAATAAGTATAGTAATTGGCGTTCTATCGATCATATAAGCATAATATGGCTAATAATATGAGTTAGATTGATAATAATAAGAGTAATAAGTATAGTAATTGTCGTTCTATCGATCATTTAAGCATAATATGGCTAATAATATGAGTTAGATTGATAGTAATAACAGTAATAAGTATAGTAATTGTCGTTCTATCGATCATTTAAGCATAATATGGTTAATAATATGAGTTAGATTGATAATAATAAGAGTAATAAGTATAGTAATTGTCGTTCTATCGATCATATAAGCATAATATGGCTAATAATATGAGTTAGATTGATAATACTCAGAGTAGTGAGTATAGTAATTCTCGTTCTATCGATAATATAAGCATAATATGGCTAATAATATGAGTTAGATTGATAATACTCAGAGTAGTGAGTATAGTAATTCTCGTTCTATCGATCATAGAAGCATAATATGGCTAATAACATGAGTTAGATTGATAATACTCAGAGTAGTGAGTATAGTAATTCTCGTTCTATCGATCATATAAGCATAATATGGCTAATAATATGAGTTAGGTTGATAATAATAAGAGTAATAAGTATAGTGATTGTCGTTCTATCGATCAAATTTGCATAATATGGTTAATAATATGAGTTAGATTCACAATAATAAGAGTAATAAGTATAGTAATTGTCGTTCTATCGATCATATAAGCATAATATGGTTAATAATATGAGTTAGATTGATAATAATAAGAGTAATAAGTACAGTAATTGCCGTTCTATCGATCATTTAAGCATAATATGGCTAATAATATGAGTTAGATTGATAATAATAAGAGTAGTAAGTATAGTAAATGTCGTGCTATCGATCATATCTGCATTATATGGTTAATAATATGAGTTAGATTGATAATAGTAAGAGTAATGTGTATAGTAAATGTCGTGCTATCGATCATATCTTCATAATATGGTTAGTAACATGAGTTAGATTGATAACAGTGAGTGTAATAAGTATAGTAAATGTCGTTCTATCCATCATATAATCATAATTAGGGTAATAATATGAGGTAGATTGATAATAATAAGAGTAATGAGTATAGTAATTGTAGTTCTTCCGATCATATCTGCATAATATGGTTAATAATATGAGTTAGATTCATAATAATAAGAGTAATAAGTATAGTAATTGTCGTTCTATCGATCATATAAGCATAATATGGCTAATAATATGAGTTAGGTTGATAATAATAAGAGTAATAAGTATAGTGATTGTCGTTCTATCGATCAAATTTGCATAATATGGTTAATAATATGAGTTAGATTCACAATAATAAGAGTAATAAGTATAGTAATTGTCGTTCTATCGATCATATAAGCATAATATGGTTAATAATATGAGTTAGATTGATAATAATAAGAGTAATAAGTACAGTAATTGCCGTTCTATCGATCATTTAAGCATAATATGGCTAATAATATGAGTTAGATTGATAATAATAAGAGTAGTAAGTATAGTAAATGTCGTGCTATCGATCATATCTGCATTATATGGTTAATAATATGAGTTAGATTGATAATAGTAAGAGTAATGTGTATAGTAAATGTCGTGCTATCGATCATATCTGCATAATATGGTTAATAATATGAGTTAGATTGATAATAGTAAGAGTAATGTGTATAGTAAATGTCGTGCTATCGATCATATCTGCACAATATGGTTAATAATATGAGTTAGATTGATAACAGTGAGTGTAATAAGTATAGTAATTGTCGTTCTACCGATCATATTAGCATAATATGGTTAATAATATGAATTAGATTGATAATAATAAGAGTAATAAGTATAGTATTTGTCGTTCTATCGATCATATAAGCATAATATGGCTAATAATATGAGATGGATTTATAATAATAAGAGTAATAAGTATAGTAATTGTCGTTCTATCGATCATATAAGCATAATATGGCTAATAATATGAGTTAGATTGATAATAATAAGAGTAATAAGTATAGTAATTGTCGTTCTATCGATCATATCTGCATAATATGGTTAATAACATGAGTTAGATTGATAATAGTGAGTGTAATAAGTATAGTAAATGTCGTTCTATCGATCATATAAGCATAATATGGCCAATAATATGAGTTAGATTGATAATAATAAGAGTAATGAGTATAGTAATTGTAGTTCTATCGATCATTTAAGCATAATATGGCTAATAATATGAGTTAGATTGATAATAATAACAATAATAAGTATAGTAATTGGCGTTCTATCGATCATATAAGCATAATATGGCTAATAATATGAGTTAGATTGATAATAATAAGAGTAATAAGTATAGTAATTGTCGTTCTATCGATCATTTAAGCATAATATGGCTAATAATATGAGTTAGATTGATAGTAATAACAGTAATAAGTATAGTAATTGTCGTTCTATCGATCATTTAAGCATAATATGGTTAATAATATGAGTTAGATTGATAATAATAAGAGTAATAAGTATAGTAATTGTCGTTCTATCGATCATATAAGCATAATATGGCTAATAATATGAGTTAGATTGATAATACTCAGAGTAGTGAGTATAGTAATTCTCGTTCTATCGATAATATAAGCATAATATGGCTAATAATATGAGTTAGATTGATAATACTCAGAGTAGTGAGTATAGTAATTCTCGTTCTATCGATCATTAGAAGCATAATATGGCTAATAACATGAGTTAGATTGATAATACTCAGAGTAGTGAGTATAGTAATTCTCGTTCTATCGATCATATAAGCATAATATGGCTAATAATATGAGTTAGGTTGATAATAATAAGAGTAATAAGTATAGTGATTGTCGTTCTATCGATCAAATTTGCAAATATGGTTAATAATATGAGTTAGATTCACAATAATAAGAGTAATAAGTATAGTAATTGTCGTTCTATCGATCATATAAGCATAATATGGTTAATAATATGAGTTAGATTGATAATAATAAGAGTAATAAGTACAGTAATTGCCGTTCTATCGATCATTTAAGCATAATATGGCTAATAATATGAGTTAGATTGATAATAATAAGAGTAGTAAGTATAGTAAATGTCGTGCTATCGATCATATCTGCATTATATGGTTAATAATATGAGTTAGATTGATAATAGTAAGAGTAATGTGTATAGTAAATGTCGTGCTATCGATCATATCTGCATAATATGGTTAATAATATGAGTTAGATTGATAATAGTAAGAGTAATGTGTATAGTAAATGTCGTGCTATCGATCATATCTGCACAATATGGTTAATAATATGAGTTAGATTGATAACAGTGAGTGTAATAAGTATAGTAATTGTCGTTCTACCGATCATATTAGCATAATATGGTTAATAATATGAATTAGATTGATAATAATAAGAGTAATAAGTATAGTATTTGTCGTTCTATCGATCATATAAGCATAATATGGCTAATAATATGAGATGGATTTATAATAATAAGAGTAATAAGTATAGTAATTGTCGTTCTATCGATCATATAAGCATAATATGGCTAATAATATGAGTTAGATTGATAATAATAAGAGTAATAAGTATAGTAATTGTCGTTCTATCGATCATATCTGCATAATATGGTTAATAACATGAGTTAGATTGATAATAGTGAGTGTAATAAGTATAGTAAATGTCGTTCTATCGATCATATAAGCATAATATGGCCAATAATATGAGTTAGATTGATAATAATAAGAGTAATGAGTATAGTAATTGTAGTTCTATCGATCATTTAAGCATAATATGGCTAATAATATGAGTTAGATTGATAATAATAACAATAATAAGTATAGTAATTGGCGTTCTATCGATCATATAAGCATAATATGGCTAATAATATGAGTTAGATTGATAATAATAAGAGTAATAAGTATAGTAATTGTCGTTCTATCGATCATTTAAGCATAATATGGCTAATAATATGAGTTAGATTGATAGTAATAACAGTAATAAGTATAGTAATTGTCGTTCTATCGATCATTTAAGCATAATATGGTTAATAATATGAGTTAGATTGATAATAATAAGAGTAATAAGTATAGTAATTGTCGTTCTATCGATCATATAAGCATAATATGGCTAATAATATGAGTTAGATTGATAATACTCAGAGTAGTGAGTATAGTAATTCTCGTTCTATCGATAATATAAGCATAATATGGCTAATAATATGAGTTAGATTGATAATACTCAGAGTAGTGAGTATAGTAATTCTCGTTCTATCGATCATAGAAGCATAATATGGCTAATAACATGAGTTAGATTGATAATACTCAGAGTAGTGAGTATAGTAATTCTCGTTCTATCGATAATATAAGCATAATATGGCTAATAATATGAGTTAGATTGATAATAATAAGAGTAATGAGTATAGTAATTGTAGTTCTATCGATCATATCTGCATTATATGGTTAATAATATGAGTTAGATTGATAATAATAAGAGTAATAAGTATAGTAATTGTAGTTCTATTGCTCATATAAGCATAATATGGCTAATAATATGAGTTAGATTCATAATAATAAGAGTAATAAGTATAGTAATTGTCGTTCTATCGATCATTTAAGCATAATATGGCTAATAATATGAGATAGATTTATAATAATCAGAGTAATAAGTATAGTAATTGTCGTTCTATCGATCATATAAGCATAATATGGCTAATAATATGAGATGGATTTATAATAATAAGAGTAATAAGTATAGTAATTGTCGTTCTATCGATCATATAAGCATAATATGGCTAATAATATGAGTTAGATTGATAATAATAAGAGTAATAAGTATAGTAATTGTCGTTCTATCGATCATATCTGCATAATATGGTTAATAACATGAGTTAGATTGATAATAGTGAGTGTAATAAGTATAGTAAATGTCGTTCTATCGATCATATAAGCATAATATGGCCAATAATATGAGTTAGATTGATAATAATAAGAGTAATGAGTATGGTAATTGTAGTTCTATCGATCATTTAAGCATAATATGGCTAATAATATGAGTTAGATTGATAATAATAACAATAATAAGTATAGTAATTGGCGTTCTATCGATCATATAAGCATAATATGGCTAATAATATGAGTTAGATTGATAATAATAAGAGTAATAAGTATAGTAATTGTCGTTATATCGATCATTTAAGCATAATATGGCTAATAATATGAGTTAGATTGATAGTAATAACAGTAATAAGTATAGTAATTGTCGTTCTATCGATCATTTAAGCATAATATGGTTAATAATATGAGTTAGATTGATAATAATAAGAGTAATAAGTATAGTAATTGTCGTTCTATCGATCATATAAGCATAATATGGCTAATAATATGAGTTAGATTGATAATAATAAGAGTAATAAGTATAGTAATTGTCGTTCTATCGATCATTTAAGCATAATATGGCTAATAATATGAGTTAGATTGATAGCAATAACAGTAATAAGTATAGTAATTGTCGTTCTATCGATAATATAAGCATAATATGGCTAATAATATGAGTTAGATTGATAATACTCAGAGTAGTGAGTATAGTAATTCTCGTTCTATCGATAATATAAGCATAATATGGCTAATAATATGAGTTAGATTGATAATAATAAGAGTAATAAGTATAGTAATTGTCGTTCTATCGATCATATCTTCATAATATGGTTAGTAACATGAGTTAGATTGATAACAGTGAGTGTAATAAGTATAGTAAATGTCGTTCTATCCATCATATAATCATAATTAGGGTAATAATATGAGGTAGATTGATAATAATAAGAGTAATGAGTATAGTAATTGTAGTTCTTCCGATCATATCTGCATAATATGGTTAATAATATGAGTTAGATTCATAATAATAAGAGTAATAAGTATAGTAATTGTCGTTCTATCGATCATATAAGCATAATATGGCTAATAATATGAGTTAGGTTGATAATAATAAGAGTAATAAGTATAGTGATTGTCGTTCTATCGATCAAATTTGCATAATATGGTTAATAATATGAGTTAGATTCACAATAATAAGAGTAATAAGTATAGTAATTGTCGTTCTATCGATCATATAAGCATAATATGGTTAATAATATGAGTTAGATTGATAATAATAAGAGTAATAAGTACAGTAATTGCCGTTCTATCGATCATTTAAGCCTAATATGGCTAATAATATGAGTTAGATTCACAATAATAAGAGTAATAAGTATAGTAATTGTCGTTCTATCGATCATATAAGCATAATATGGTTAATAATATGAGTTAGATTGATAACAATAAGAGTAATAGGTACAGTAATTGCCGTTCTATCGATCATTTAAGCATAATATGGCTAATAATATGAGTTAGATTGATAATAATAAGAGTAGTAAGTATAGTAAATGTCGTGCTATCGATCATATCTGCATTATATGGTTAATAATATGAGTTAGATTGATAATAGTAAGAGTAATGTGTATAGTAAATGTCGTGCTATCGATCATATCTGCATAATATGGTTAATAATATGAGTTAGATTGATAATAGTAAGAGTAATGTGTATAGTAAATGTCGTGCTATCGATCATATCTGCACAATATGGTTAATAATATGAGTTAGATTGATAACAGTGAGTGTAATAAGTATAGTAATTGTCGTTCTACCGATCATATTAGCATAATATGGTTAATAATATGAATTAGATTGATAATAATAAGAGTAATAAGTATAGTATTTGTCGTTCTATCGATCATATAAGCATCATATGGCTAATAATATGAGATGGATTTATAATAATAAGAGTAATAAGTATAGTAATTGTCGTTCTATCGATCATATAAGCATAATATGGCTAATAATATGAGTTAGATTGATAATAATAAGAGTAATAAGTATAGTAATTGTCGTTCTATCGATCATATCTGCATAATATGGTTAATAACATGAGTTAGATTGATAATAGTGAGTGTAATAAGTATAGTAAATGTCGTTCTATCGATCATATAATCATAATATGGGTAATAATATGAGTTAGATTGATGATAATAAGAGTAATTAGTATAGTAAATGTCGTGCTATCGATCATATCTGCATAATATGGTTAATAATATGAGTTAGATTCATAATAATAAGAGTAATAAGTATAGTAATTGTCGTTCTATCGATCATATAAGCATAATATGGCTAATAATATGAGTTAGGTTGATAATAATAAGAGTAATAAGTATAGTGATTGTCGTTCTATCGATCAAATTTGCATAATATGGTTAACATTATGAGTTAGATTGATAACAGTGAGTGTAATAAGTATAGTAATTGTCGTTCTATCGATCATATAAGCATAATATGGCCAATAATATGAGTTAGATTGATAATAATAAGAGTAATGAGTATAGTAATTGTAGTTCTATCGATCATTTAAGCATAATATGGCTAATAATATGAGTTAGATTGATAATAATAACAATAATAAGTATAGTAATTGGCGTTCTATCGATCATATAAGCATAATATGGCTAATAATATGAGTTAGATTGATAATAATAAGAGTAATAAGTATAGTAATTGTCGTTCTATCGATCATTTAAGCATAATATGGCTAATAATATGAGTTAGATTTATAGTAATAACAGTAATAAGTATAGTAATTGTCGTTCTATCGATAATGTAAGGATAATATGGCTAATAATATGAGTTAGATTGATAATACTAAGAGTAGTGAGTATAGTAATTCTCGTTCTATCGATCATATAAGCATAATATGGCTAATAATATGGGTTAGATTGATAATAATAAGAGTAATGAGTATAGTAATTGTAGTTCTATCGATCATTTAAGCATAATATGGCTAACAATATGAGTTAGATTGATAATAATAACAGTAATAAGTATAGTAATTGGCGTTCTATCGATATTATAAGCATAATATGGCTAATAATAAGAGTTAGATTGATAATAATAAGAGTAATGAGTATAGTAATTGTAGTTCTATCGATCATATCTGCATAATATGGTTAATAATATGAGTTAGATTCATAATAATAAGAGTAATAAGTATACTAATTGTCGTTCTATCGATCATATAAGCATAATATGGCTAATAATATGAGTTAGGTTGATAATAATAAGAGTAATAAGTATAGTGATTGTCGTTCTATCGATCAAATTTGCATAATATGGTTAATAATATGAGTTAGATTGATAACAGTGAGTGTAATAAGTATAGTAATTGTCGTTCTGTCGATCATATTAGCATAATATGGCTAATAATATGGGTTAGATTGATAATAGTAAGAGTAATGAGTATAGTAATTGTAGTTCTATCGATCATTTAAGCATAATATGGCTAATAATATGAGTTAGATTGATAATAATAACAGTAATAAGTATAGTAATTGTCGTTCTATCGATATTATAAGCATAATATGGCTAATAATATGAGTTATATTGATAATAATAAGAGTAATAAGTATAGTAATTGTCGTTCTATCGATCATATCTGCATAATATGGTTAATAACGTGAGTTAGATTGATAATAGTGAGTGTAATAAGTATAGTAAATGTCGTTCTATCGATCATATAATCATAATATGGGTAATAATATGAGGTAGATTGATGATAATAAGAGTAATAAGTATAGTAAATGTCGTGCTATCGATCATATCTGCATAATATGGTTAATAATATGAGTTAGATTGATAATAGTGAGTGTAATAAGTATAGTAAATGTCGTTCTATCGATCATATAAGCATAATATGGCCAATAATATGAGTTAGATTGATAATAATAAGAGTAATGAGTATAGTAATTGTAGTTCTATCGATCATTTAAGCATAATATGGCTAATAATATGAGTTAGATTGATAATAATAACAGTAATAAGTATAGTAATTGTCGTTCTATCGATATTATAAGCATAATATGGCTAATAATATGAGTTATATTGATAATAATAAGAGTAATAAGTATAGTAATTGTCGTTCTATCGATCATATCTGCATAATATGGTTAATAACATGAGTTAGATTGATAATAGTGAGTGTAATAAGTATAGTAAATGTCGTTCTATCGATCATATAATCATAATATGGGTAATAATATGAGGTAGATTGATGATAATAAGAGTAATAAGTATAGTAAATGTCGTGCTATCGATCATATCTGCATAATATGGTTAATAATATGAGTTAGATTGATAATAGTGAGTGTAATAAGTATAGTAAATGTCGTTCTATCGATCATATAAGCATAATATGGCCAATAATATGAGTTAGATTGATAATAATAAGAGTAATGAGTATAGTAATTGTAGTTCTATCGATCATTTAAGCATAATATGGCTAATAATATGAGTTAGATTGATAATAATAACAATAATAAGTATAGTAATTGGCGTTCTATCGATCATATAAGCATAATATGGCTAATAATATGAGTTAGATTGATAATAATAAGAGTAATAAGTATAGTAATTGTCGTTCTATCGATCATTTAAGCATAATATGGCTAATAATATGAGTTAGATTGATAGTAATAACAGTAATAAGTATAGTAATTGTCGTTCTATCGATCATTTAAGCATAATATGGTTAATAATATGAGTTAGATTGATAATAGTAAGAGTAATAAGTATAGTAATTGTCGTTCTATCGATCATATAAGCATAATATGGCTAATAATATGAGTTAGATTGATAATAATAAGAGTAATAAGTATAGTAATTGTCGTTCTATCGATCATTTAAGCATAATATGGCTAATAATATGAGTTAGATTGATAGCAATAACAGTAATAAGTATAGTAATTGTCGTTCTATCGATAATATAAGCATAATATGGCTAATAATATGAGTTAGATTGATAATACTCAGAGTGGTGAGTATAGTAATTCTCGTTCTATCGATAATATAAGCATAATATGGCTAATAATATGAGTTAGATTGATAATACTTAGAGTAGTGAGTATAGTAATTCTCGTTCTATCGATCATAGAAGCATAATATGGCTAATAATATGAGTTAGATTGATAATAATAAGAGTAATGAGTATAGTAATTGTAGTTCTATCGATCATATCTGCATTATATGGTTAATAATATGAGTTAGATTGATAATAATAAGAGTAATAAGTATAGTAATTGTAGTTCTATTGCTCATATAAGCATAATATGGCTCATAATATGAGTTAGATTCATAATAATAAGAGTAATAAGTATAGTAATTGTCGTTCTATCGATCATTTAAGCATAATATGGCTAATAATATGAGATAGATTTATAATAATCAGAGTAATAAGTATAGTAATTGTCGTTCTATCGATCATATAAGCATAATATGGCTAATAATATGAGTTAGATTGATAATAATAAGAGTAATAAGTATAGTAATTGTCGTTCTATCGATCATATCTGCATAATATGGTTAGTAACATGAGTTAGATTGATAATAGTGAGTGTAATAAGTATAGTAAATGTCGTTCTATCGATCATATAATCATAATATGGGTAATAATATGAGGTAGATTGATAATAATAAGAGTAATGAGTATAGTAATTGTAGTTCTTTCGATCATATCTGCATAATATGGTTAATAATATGAGTTAGATTCATAATAATAAGAGTAATAAGTATAGTAATTGTCGTTCTATCGATCATATAAGCATAATATGGCTAATAATATGAGTTAGGTTGATAATAATAAGAGTAATAAGTATAGTGATTGTCGTTCTATCGATCAAATTTGCATAATATGGTTAATAATATGAGTTAGATTGATAACAGTGAGTGTAATAAGTATAGTAATTGTCGTTCTATCGATCATATAAGCATAATATGGCCAATAATATGAGTTAGATTGATAATAATAAGAGTAATGAGTATAGTAATTGTAGTTCTATCGATCATATCTGCATAATATGGTTAATAATATGAGTTAGATTGATAATAATAAGAGTAATAAGTATAGTAATTGTCGTTCTATCGATCATTTAAGCATAATATGGCTAATAATATGAGTTAGATTTATAGTAATAACAGTAATAAGTATAGTAATTGGCGTTCTATCGATCATATAAGCATAATATGGCTAATAATATGAGTTAGATTGATAATAATAAGAGTAATAAGTATAGTAATTGTCGTTCTATCGATCATTTAAGCATAATATGGCTAATAATATGAGTTAGATTTATAGTAATAACAGTAATAAGTATAGTAATTGTCGTTCTATCGATAATGTAAGGATAATATGGCTAATAATATGAGTTAGATTGATAATACTAAGAGTAGTGAGTATAGTTATTCTCGTTCTATCGATCATATAAGCATAATATGGCTAATAATATGGGTTAGATTGATAATAATAAGAGTAATGAGTATAGTAATTGTAGTTCTATCGATCATTTAAGCATAATATGGCTAACAATATGAGTTAGATTGATAATAATAACAGTAATAAGTATAGTAATTGGCGTTCTATCGATATTATAAGCATAATATGGCTAATAATAAGAGTTAGATTGATAATAATAAGAGTAATGAGTATAGTAATTGTAGTTCTATCGATCATATCTGCATAATATGGTTAATAATATGAGTTAGATTCATAATAATAAGAGTAATAAGTATAGTAATTGTCGTTCTATCGATCATATAAGCATAATATGGCTAATAATATGAGTTAGGTTGATAATAATAAGAGTAATAAGTATAGTGATTGTCGTTCTATCGATCAAATTTGCATAATATGGTTAATAATATGAGTTAGATTGATAACAGTGAGTGTAATAAGTATAGTAATTGTCGTTCTGTCGATCATATTAGCATAATATGGCTAATAATATGGGTTAGATTGATAATAATAAGAGTAATGAGTATAGTAATTGTAGTTCTATCGATCATTTAAGCATAATATGGCTAATAATATGAGTTAGATTGATAATAATAACAGTAATAAGTATAGTAATTGTCGTTCTATCGATCATATAAGCATAATATGGCTAATAATATGAGTTAGGTTGATAATAATAAGAGTAATAAGTATTGTGATTGTCGTTCTATCGATCAAATTTGCATAATATGGTTAATAATATGAGTTAGATTGATAACAGTGAGTGTAATAAGTATAGTAATTGTCGTTCTGTCGATCATATTAGCATAATATGGCTAATAATATGGGTTAGATTGATAATAATAAGAGTAATGAGTATAGTATTTGTAGTTCTATCGATCATTTAAGCATAATATGGCTAATAATATGAGTTAGATTGATAATAATAACAGTAATAAGTATAGTAATTGTCGTTCCATCGATATTATAAGCATAATATGGCTAATAATAAGAGTTAGATTGATAATATTAAGAGTAGTGAGTATAGTAATTCTCGTTCTATCGATCATATAAGCATAATATGGCTAATAATATGAGTTAGATTGATAGTAATAAGAGTAATAAGTATAGTAATTGTAGTTCTATCGATCATATCTGCATAATATGGTTAATAATATGAGTTAGATTCACAATAATAAGAGTAATAAGTATAGTAATTGTCGTTCTATCGATCATATAAGCATAATATGGTTAATAATATGAGTTAGATTGATAATAATAAGAGTAATAAGTACAGTAATTGCCGTTCTATCGATCATTTAAGCATAATATGGCTAATAATATGAGTTAGATTGATAATACTCAGAGTAGTGAGTATAGTAATTCTCGTTCTATCGATCATAGAAGCATAATATGGCTAATAATATGAGTTAGATTGATAATAATAAGAGTAATGAGTATAGTAATTGTAGTTCTATCGATCATATCTGCATTATATGGTTAATAATATGAGTTAGATTGATAATAATAAGAGTAATAAGTATAGTAATTGTAGTTCTATTGCTCATATAAGCATAATATGGCTCATAATATGAGTTAGATTCATAATAATAAGAGTAATAAGTATAGTAATTGTCGTTCTATCGATCATTTAAGCATAATATGGCTAATAATATGAGATAGATTTATAATAATCAGAGTAATAAGTATAGTAATTGTCGTTCTATCGATCATATAAGCATAATATGGCTAATAATATGAGTTAGATTGATAATAATAAGAGTAATAAGTATAGTAATTGTCGTTCTATCGATCATATCTGCATAATATGGTTAGTAACATGAGTTAGATTGATAATAGTGAGTGTAATAAGTATAGTAAATGTCGTTCTATCGATCATATAATCATAATATGGGTAATAATATGAGGTAGATTGATAATAATAAGAGTAATGAGTATAGTAATTGTAGTTCTTTCGATCATATCTGCATAATATGGTTAATAATATGAGTTAGATTCATAATAATAAGAGTAATAAGTATAGTAATTGTCGTTCTATCGATCATATAAGCATAATATGGCTAATAATATGAGTTAGGTTGATAATAATAAGAGTAATAAGTATAGTGATTGTCGTTCTATCGATCAAATTTGCATAATATGGTTAATAATATGAGTTAGATTGATAACAGTGAGTGTAATAAGTATAGTAATTGTCGTTCTATCGATCATATAAGCATAATATGGCCAATAATATGAGTTAGATTGATAATAATAAGAGTAATGAGTATAGTAATTGTAGTTCTATCGATCATATCTGCATAATATGGTTAATAATATGAGTTAGATTCAAAATAATAAGAGTAATAAGTATAGTAATTGTCGTTCTATCGATCATATAAGCATAATATGGCTAATAATATGAGTTAGATTGATAATAATAGGAGTAACAAGTATAGTAATTGTCGCTCTATCGATCATTTAAGCATAATATGGCTAATAATATGAGTTAGATTGATAGTAATAACAGTAATAAGTATAGTAATTGTCGTTCTATCGATAATATAAGCATAGTATGGCTAATAATATGAGTTAGATTGATAATACTAAGAGTAGTGAGTATAGTAATTCTCGTTCTATCGATCATATAAGCATAATATGGCTAATAATATGGGTTAGATTGATAATAATAAGAGTAATGAGTATAGTAATTGTAGTTCTATCGATCATTTAAGCATAATATGGCTAATAATATGAGTTAGATTGATAATAATAACAGTAATAAGTATAGTAATTGGCGTTCTATCGATCATATAAGCATAATATGGCTAATAATATGAGTTAGATTGATAATAATAAGAGTAATAAGTATAGTAATTGTCGTTCTATCGATCATTTAAGCATAATATGGCTAATAATATGAGTTAGATTTATAGTAATAACAGTAATAAGTATAGTAATTGTCATTCTATCGATAATGTAAGGATAATATGGCTAATAATATGAGTTAGATTGATAATACTAAGAGTAGTGAGTATAGTTATTCTCGTTCTATCGATCATATAAGCATAATATGGCTAATAATATGGGTTAGATTGATAATAATAAGAGTAATGAGTATAGTAATTGTAGTTCTATCGATCATTAAACATAATATGGCTAACAATATGAGTTAGATTGATAATAATAACAGTAATAAGTATAGTAATTGGCGTTCTATCGATATTATAAGCATAATATGGCTAATAATAAGAGTTAGATTGATAATAATAAGAGTAATGAGTATAGTAATTGTAGTTCTATCGATCATATCTGCATAATATGGTTAATAATATGAGTTAGATTCATAATAATAAGAGTAATAAGTATAGTAATTGTCGTTCTATCGATCATATAAGCATAATATGGCTAATGATATGAGTTAGGTTGATAATAATAAGAGTAATAAGTATAGTGATTGTCGTTCTATCGATCAAATTTGCATAATATGGTTAATAATATGAGTTAGATTGATAACAGTGAGTGTAATAAGTATAGTAATTGTCGTTCTGTCGATCATATTAGCATAATATGGCTAATAATATGGGTTAGATTGATAATAATAAGAGTAATGAGTATAGTAATTGTAGTTCTATCGATCATTTAAGCATAATATGGCTAATAATATGAGTTAGATTGATAATAATAACAGTAATAAGTATAGTAATTGTCGTTCTATCGATCATATAAGCATAATATGGCTAATAATATGAGATGGATTTATAATAATAAGAGTAATAAGTATAGTAATTGTCGTTCTATCGATCATATAAGCATAATATGGCTAATAATATGAGTTAGATTGATAATAATAAGAGTAATAAGTATAGTAATTGTCGTTCTATCGATCATATCTGCATAATATGGTTAATAACATGAGTTAGATTGATAATAGTGAGTGTAATAAGTATAGTAAATGTCGTTCTATCGATCATATAAGCATAATATGGCCAATAATATGAGTTAGATTGATAATAATAAGAGTAATGAGTATAGTAATTGTAGTTCTATCGATCATTTAAGCATAATATGGCTAATAATATGAGTTAGATTGATAATAATAACAATAATAAGTATAGTAATTGGCGTTCTATCGATCATATAAGCATAATATGGCTAATAATATGAGTTAGATTGATAATAATAAGAGTAATAAGTATAGTAATTGTCGTTCTATCGATCATTTAAGCATAATATGGCTAATAATATGAGTTAGATTGATAGTAATAACAGTAATAAGTATAGTAATTGTCGTTCTATCGATCATTTAAGCATAATATGGTTAATAATATGAGTTAGATTGATAATAATAAGAGTAATAAGTATAATAATTGTCGTTCTATCGATCATATAAGCATAATATGGCTAATAATATGAGTTAGATTGATAATAATAAGAGTAATAAGTATAGTAATTGTCGTTCTATCGATCATTTAAGCATAATATGGCTTTTAATATGAGTTAGATTGATAGCAATAACAGTAATAAGTATAGTAATTGTCGTTCTATCGATAATATAAGCATAATATGGCTAATAATATGAGTTAGATTGATAATACTCAGAGTAGTGAGTATAGTAATTCTCGTTCTATCGATAATATAAGCATAATATGGCTAATAATATGAGTTAGATTGATAATACTCAGAGTAGTGAGTATAGTAATTCTCGTTCTATCGATCATAGAAGCATAATATGGCTAATAATATGAGTTAGATTGATAATAATAAGAGTAATGAGTATAGTAATTGTAGTTCTATCGATCATATCTGCATTATATGGTTAATAATATGAGTTAGATTGATAATAATAAGAGTAATAAGTATAGTAATTGTAGTTCTATTGCTCATATAAGCATAATATGGCTAATAATATGAGTTAGATTCATAATAATAAGAGTAATAAGTATAGTAATTGTCGTTCTATCGATCATTTAAGCATAATATGGCTAATAATATGAGATAGATTTATAATAATCAGAGTAATAAGTATAGTAATTGTCGTTCTATCGATCATATAAGCATAATATGGCTAATAATATGAGTTAGATTGATAATAATAAGAGTAATAAGTATAGTAATTGTCGTTCTATCGATCATATCTGCATAATATGGTTAGTAACATGAGTTAGATTGATAACAGTGAGTGTAATAAGTATAGTAAATGTCGTTCTATCCATCATATAATCATAATATGGGTAATAATATGAGGTAGATTGATAATAATAAGAGTAATGAGTATAGTAATTGTAGTTCTTCCGATCATATCTGCATAATATGGTTAATAATATGAGTTAGATTCATAATAATAAGAGTAATAAGTATAGTAATTGTCGTTCTATCGATCATATAAGCATAATATGGCTAATAATATGAGTTAGATTGATAATAATAGGAGTAACAAGTATAGTAATTGTCGCTCTATCGATCATTTAAGCATAATATGGCTAATAATATGAGTTAGATTGATAGTAATAACAGTAATAAGTATAGTAATTGTCGTTCTATCGATAATATAAGCATAGTATGGCTAATAATATGAGTTAGATTGATAATACTAAGAGTAGTGAGTATAGTAATTCTCGTTCTATCGATCATATAAGCATAATATGGCTAATAATATGGGTTAGATTGATAATAATAAGAGTAATGAGTATAGTAATTGTAGTTCTATCGATCATTTAAGCATAATATGGCTAATAATATGAGTTAGATTGATAATAATAACAGTAATAAGTATAGTAATTGGCGTTCTATCGATCATATAAGCATAATATGGCTAATAATATGAGTTAGATTGATAATAATAAGAGTAATAAGTATAGTAATTGTCGTTCTATCGATCATTTAAGCATAATATGGCTAATAATATGAGTTAGATTTATAGTAATAACAGTAATAAGTATAGTAATTGTCATTCTATCGATAATGTAAGGATAATATGGCTAATAATATGAGTTAGATTGATAATACTAAGAGTAGTGAGTATAGTTATTCTCGTTCTATCGATCATATAAGCATAATATGGCTAATAATATGGGTTAGATTGATAATAATAAGAGTAATGAGTATAGTAATTGTAGTTCTATCGATCATTTAAGCATAATATGGCTAACAATATGAGTTAGATTGATAATAATAACAGTAATAAGTATAGTAATTGGCGTTCTATCGATATTATAAGCATAATATGGCTAATAATAAGAGTTAGATTGATAATAATAAGAGTAATGAGTATAGTAATTGTAGTTCTATCGATCATATCTGCATAATATGGTTAATAATATGAGTTAGATTCATAATAATAAGAGTAATAAGTATAGTAATTGTCGTTCTATCGATCATATAAGCATAATATGGCTAATAATATGAGTTAGGTTGATAATAATAAGAGTAATAAGTATAGTGATTGTCGTTCTATCGATCATTTAAGCATAATATGGCTAATAATATGAGTTAGATTGATAATAATAAGAGTAGTAAGTATAGTAAATGTCGTGCTATCGATCATATCTGCATTATATGGTTAATAATATGAGTTAGATTGATAATAGTAAGAGTAATGTGTATAGTAAATGTCGTGCTATCGATCATATCTGCATAATATGGTTAATAATATGAGTTAGATTGATAATAGTAAGAGTAATGTGTATAGTAAATGTCGTGCTATCGATCATATCTGCACAATATGGTTAATAATATGAGTTAGATTGATAACAGTGAGTGTAATAAGTATAGTAATTGTCGTTCTACCGATCATATTAGCATAATATGGTTAATAATATGAATTAGATTGATAATAATAAGAGTAATAAGTATAGTATTTGTCGTTCTATCGATCATATAAGCATAATATGGCTAATAATATGAGATGGATTTATAATAATAAGAGTAATAAGTATAGTAATTGTCGTTCTATCGATCATATAAGCATAATATGGCTAATAATATGAGTTAGATTGATAATAATAAGAGTAATAAGTATAGTAATTGTCGTTCTATCGATCATATCTGCATAATATGGTTAATAACATGAGTTAGATTGATAATAGTGAGTGTAATAAGTATAGTAAATGTCGTTCTATCGATCATATAAGCATAATATGGCCAATAATATGAGTTAGATTGATAATAATAAGAGTAATGAGTATAGTAATTGTAGTTCTATCGATCATTTAAGCATAATATGGCTAATAATATGAGTTAGATTGATAATAATAACAATAATAAGTATAGTAATTGGCGTTCTATCGATCATATAAGCATAATATGGCTAATAATATGAGTTAGATTGATAATAATAAGAGTAATAAGTATAGTAATTGTCGTTCTATCGATCATTTAAGCATAATATGGCTAATAATATGAGTTAGATTGATAGTAATAACAGTAATAAGTATAGTAATTGTCGTTCTATCGATCATTTAAGCATAATATGGTTAATAATATGAGTTAGATTGATAATAATAAGAGTAATAAGTATAGTAATTGTCGTTCTATCGATCATATAAGCATAATATGGCTAATAATATGAGTTAGATTGATAATAATAAGAGTAATAAGTATAGTAATTGTCGTTCTATCGATCATTTAAGCATAATATGGCTAATAATATGAGTTAGATTGATAGCAATAACAGTAATAAGTATAGTAATTGTCGTTCTATCGATAATATAAGCATAATATGGCTAATAATATGAGTTAGATTGATAATACTCAGAGTAGTGAGTATAGTAATTCTCGTTCTATCGATAATATAAGCATAATATGGCTAATAATATGAGTTAGATTGATAATACTCAGAGTAGTGAGTATAGTAATTCTCGTTCTATCGATCATAGAAGCATAATATGGCTAATAATATGAGTTAGATTGATAATAATAAGAGTAATGAGTATAGTAATTGTAGTTCTATCGATCATATCTGCATTATATGGTTAATAATATGAGTTAGATTGATAATAATAAGAGTAATAAGTATAGTAATTGTAGTTCTATTGCTCATATAAGCATAATATGGCTAATAATATGAGTTAGATTCATAATAATAAGAGTAATAAGTATAGTAATTGTCGTTCTATCGATCATTTAAGCATAATATGGCTAATAATATGAGATAGATTTATAATAATCAGAGTAATAAGTATAGTAATTGTCGTTCTATCGATCATATAAGCATAATATGGCTAATAATATGAGTTAGATTGATAATAATAAGAGTAATAAGTATAGTAATTGTCGTTCTATCGATCATTTAAGCATAATATGGCTAATAATATGAGTTAGATTGATAGCAATAACAGTAATAAGTATAGTAATTGTCGTTCTATCGATAATATAAGCATAATATGGCTAATAATATGAGTTAGATTGATAATACTCAGAGTAGTGAGTATAGTAATTCTCGTTCTATCGATAATATAAGCATAATATGGCTAATAATATGAGTTAGATTGATAATACTCAGAGTAGTGAGTATAGTAATTCTCGTTCTATCGATCATAGAAGCATAATATGGCTAATAATATGAGTTAGATTGATAATAATAAGAGTAATGAGTATAGTAATTGTAGTTCTATCGATCATATCTGCATTATATGGTTAATAATATGAGTTAGATTGATAATAATAAGAGTAATAAGTATAGTAATTGTAGTTCTATTGCTCATATAAGCATAATATGGCTAATAATATGAGTTAGATTCATAATAATAAGAGTAATAAGTATAGTAATTGTCGTTCTATCGATCATTTAAGCATAATATGGCTAATAATATGAGATAGATTTATAATAATCAGAGTAATAAGTATAGTAATTGTCGTTCTATCGATCATATAAGCATAATATGGCTAATAATATGAGTTAGATTGATAATAATAAGAGTAATAAGTATAGTAATTGTCGTTCTATCGATCATATCTGCATAATATGGTTAGTAACATGAGTTAGATTGATAACAGTGAGTGTAATAAGTATAGTAAATGTCGTTCTATCCATCATATAATCATAATATGGGTAATAATATGAGGTAGATTGATAATAATAAGAGTAATGAGTATAGTAATTGTAGTTCTTCCGATCATATCTGCATAATATGGTTAATAATATGAGTTAGATTCATAATAATAAGAGTAATAAGTATAGTAATTGTCGTTCTATCGATCATATAAGCATAATATGGCTAATAATATGAGTTAGGTTGATAATAATAAGAGTAATAAGTATAGTGATTGTCGTTCTATCGATCAAATTTGCATAATATGGTTAATAATATGAGTTAGATTGATAACAGTGAGTGTAATAAGTATAGTAATTGTCGTTCTATCGATCATATAAGCATAATATGGCCAATAATATGAGTTAGATTGATAATAATAAGAGTAATGAGTATAGTAATTGTAGTTCTATCGATCATATCTGCATAATATGGTTAATAATATGAGTTAGATTCAAAATAATAAGAGTAATAAGTATAGTAATTGTCGTTCTATCGATCATATAAGCATAATATGGCTAATAATATGAGTTAGATTGATATTAATAGGAGTAACAAGTATAGTAATTGTCGCTCTATCGATCATTTAAGCATAATATGGCTAATAATATCAGTTAGATTGATAGTAATAACAGTAATAAGTATAGTAATTGGCGTTCTATCGATCATATAAGCATAATATGGCTAATAATATGAGTTAGATTGATAATAATAAGAGTAATAAGTATAGTAATTGTCGTTCTATCGATCATTTAAGCATAATATGGCTAATAATATGAGTTAGATTTATAGTAATAACAGTAATAAGTATAGTAATTGTCGTTCTATCGATAATGTAAGGATAATATGGCTAATAATATGAGTTAGATTGATAATACTAAGAGTAGTGAGTATAGTAATTCTCGTTCTATCGATCATATAAGCATAATATGGTTAATAATATGAGTTAGATTCATAATGATAAGAGTAATGAGTATAGTAATTGTCGTTCTATCGATCATATAAGCATAATATGGCTAATAATATGAGTTAGGTTGATAATAATAAGAGTAATAAGTATAGTGATTGTCGTTCTATCGATCAAATTTGCATAATATGGTTAATAATATGAGTTAGATTGATAACAGTGAGTGTAATAAGTATAGTAATTGTCGTTCTGTCGATCATATTAGCATAATATGGCTAATAATATGGGTTAGATTGATAATAATAAGAGTAATGAGTATAGTAATTGTAGTTCTATCGATCATTTAAGCATAATATGGCTTATAATATGAGTTAGATTGATAATAATAACAGTAATAAGTATAGTAATTGTCGTTCCATCGATATTATAAGCATAATATGGCTAATGATAAGAGTTAGATTGATAATATTAAGAGTAGTGAGTATAGTAATTCTCGTTCTATCGATCATATAAGCATAATATGGCTAATAATATGAGTTAGATTGATAGTAATAAGAGTAATAAGTATAGTAATTGTAGTTCTATCGATCATATCTGCATAATATGGTTAATAATATGAGTTAGATTCACAATAATAAGAGTAATAAGTATAGTAATTGTCGTTCTATCGATCATATAAGCATAATATGGTTAATAATATGAGTTAGATTGATAATAATAAGAGTAATAAGTACAGTAATTGCCGTTCTATCGATCATTTAAGCATATTATGGCTAATAATATGAGTTAGATTGATAATAATAAGAGTAGTAAGTATAGTAAATGTCGTGCTATCGATCATATCTGCATTATATGGTTAAGAATATGAGTTAGATTGATAATAGTAAGAGTAATGTGTATAGTAAATGTCGTGCTATCGATCATATCTGCATAATATGGTTAATAATATGAGTTAGATTGATAATAGTAAGAGTAATGTGTATAGTAAATGTCGTGCTATCGATCATATCTGCACAATATGGTTAATAATATGAGTTAGATTGATAACAGTGAGTGTAATAAGTATAGTAATTGTCGTTCTACCGATCATATTAGCATAATATGGTTAATAATATGAATTAGATTGATAATAATAAGAGTAATAAGTATAGTATTTGTCGTTCTATCGATCATATAAGCATAATATGGCTAATAATATGAGATGGATTTATAATAATAAGAGTAATAAGTATAGTAATTGTCGTTCTATCGATCATATAAGCATAATATGGCTAATAATATGAGTTAGATTGATAATAATAAGAGTAATAAGTATAGTAATTGTCGTTCTATCGATCATTTAAGCATAATATGGCTAATAATATGAGTTAGATTGATAGCAATAACAGTAATAAGTATAGTAATTGTCGTTCTATCGATAATATAAGCATAATATGGCTAATAATATGAGTTAGATTGATAATACTCAGAGTAGTGAGTATAGTAATTCTCGTTCTATCGATAATATAAGCATAATATGGCTAATAATATGAGTTAGATTGATAATACTCAGAGTAGTGAGTATAGTAATTCTCGTTCTATCGATCATAGAAGCATAATATGGCTAATAATATGAGTTAGATTGATAATAATAAGAGTAATGAGTATAGTAATTGTAGTTCTATCGATCATATCTGCATTATATGGTTAATAATATGAGTTAGATTGATAATAATAAGAGTAATAAGTATAGTAATTGTAGTTCTATTGCTCATATAAGCATAATATGGCTAATAATATGAGTTAGATTCATAATAATAAGAGTAATAAGTATAGTAATTGTCGTTCTATCGATCATTTAAGCATAATATGGCTAATAATATGAGATAGATTTATAATAATCAGAGTAATAAGTATAGTAATTGTCGTTCTATCGATCATATAAGCATAATATGGCTAATAATATGAGTTAGATTGATAATAATAAGAGTAATAAGTATAGTAATTGTCGTTCTATCGATCATATCTTCATAATATGGTTAGTAACATGAGTTAGATTGATAACAGTGAGTGTAATAAGTATAGTAAATGTCGTTCTATCCATCATATAATCATAATATGGGTAATAATATGAGGTAGATTGATAATAATAAGAGTAATGAGTATAGTAATTGTAGTTCTTCCGATCATATCTGCATAATATGGTTAATAATATGAGTTAGATTCATAATAATAAGAGTAATAAGTATAGTAATTGTCGTTCTATCGATCATATAAGCATAATATGGCTAATAATATGAGTTAGGTTGATAATAATAAGAGTAATAAGTATAGTGATTGTCGTTCTATCGATCAAATTTGCATAATATGGTTAATAATATGAGTTAGATTGATAACAGTGAGTGTAATAAGTATAGTAATTGTCGTTCTATCGATCATATAAGCATAATATGGCCAATAATATGAGTTAGATTGATAATAATAAGAGTAATGAGTATAGTAATTGTAGTTCTATCGATCATATCTGCATAATATGGTTAATAATATGAGTTAGATTCAAAATAATAAGAGTAATAAGTATAGTAATTGTCGTTCTATCGATCATATAAGCATAATATGGCTAATAATATGAGTTAGATTGATATTAATAGGAGTAACAAGTATAGTAATTGTCGCTCTATCGATCATTTAAGCATAATATGGCTAATAATATCAGTTAGATTGATAGTAATAACAGTAATAAGTATAGTAATTGTCGTTCTATCGATAATATAAGCATAGTATGGCTAATAATATGAGTTAGATTGATAATACTAAGAGTAGTGAGTATAGTAATTCTCGTTCTATCGATCATATAAGCATAATATGGTTAATAATATGAGTTAGATTCATAATAATAAGAGTAATGAGTATAGTAATTGTCGTTCTATCGATCATATAAGCATAATATGGCTAATAATATGAGTTAGGTTGATAATAATAAGAGTAATAAGTATAGTGATTGTCGTTCTATCGATCAAATTTGCATAATATGGTTAATAATATGAGTTAGATTGATAACAGTGAGTGTAATAAGTATAGTAATTGTCGTTCTGTCGATCATATTAGCATAATATGGCTAATAATATGGGTTAGATTGATAATAATAAGAGTAATGAGTATAGTAATTGTAGTTCTATCGATCATTTAAGCATAATATGGCTAATAATATGAGTTAGATTGATAATAATAACAGTAATAAGTATAGTAATTGTCGTTCCATCGATATTATAAGCATAATATGGCTAATAATAAGAGTTAGATTGATAATATTAAGAGTAGTGAGTATAGTAATTCTCGTTCTATCGATCATATAAGCATAATATGGCTAATAATATGAGTTAGATTGATAGTAATAAGAGTAATAAGTATAGTAATTGTAGTTCTATCGATCATATCTGCATAATATGGTTAATAATATGAGTTAGATTCACAATAATAAGAGTAATAAGTATAGTAATTGTCGTTCTATCGATCATATAAGCATAATATGGTTAATAATATGAGTTAGATTGATAATAATAAGAGTAATAAGTACAGTAATTGCCGTTCTATCGATCATTTAAGCATAATATGGCTAATAATATGAGTTAGATTGATAATAATAAGAGTAGTAAGTATAGTAAATGTCGTGCTATCGATCATATCTGCATTATATGGTTAATAATATGTGTTAGATTGATAATAGTAAGAGTAATGTGTATAGTAAATGTCGTGCTATCGATCATATCTGCATAATATGGTTAATAATATGAGTTAGATTGATAATAGTAAGAGTAATGTGTATAGTAAATGTCGTGCTATCGATCATATCTGCACAATATGGTTAATAATATGAGTTAGATTGATAACAGTGAGTGTAATAAGTATAGTAATTGTCGTTCTACCGATCATATTAGCATAATATGGTTAATAATATGAATTAGATTGATAATAATAAGAGTAATAAGTATAGTATTTGTCGTTCTATCGATCATATAAGCATAATATGGCTAATAATATGAGATGGATTTATAATAATAAGAGTAATAAGTATAGTAATTGTCGTTCTATCGATCATATAAGCATAATATGGCTAATAATATGAGTTAGATTGATAATAATAAGAGTAATAAGTATAGTAATTGTCGTTCTATCGATCATATCTGCATAATATGGTTAATAACATGAGTTAGATTGATAATAGTGAGTGTAATAAGTATAGTAAATGTCGTTCTATCGATCATATAATCATAATATGGGTAATAATATGAGTTAGATTGATGATAATAAGAGTAATTAGTATAGTAAATGTCGTGCTATCGATCATATCTGCATAATATGGTTAATAATATGAGTTAGATTCATAATAATAAGAGTAATAAGTATAGTAATTGTCGTTCTATCGATCATATAAGCATAATATGGCTAATAATATGAGTTAGGTTGATAATAATAAGAGTAATAAGTATAGTGACTGTCGTTCTATCGATCAAATTTGCATAATATGGTTAATAATATGAGTTAGATTGATAACAGTGAGTGTAATAAGTATAGTAATTGTCGTTCTGTCGATCATATTAGCATAATATGGCTAATAATATGGGTTAGATTGATAATAATAAGAGTAATGAGTATAGTAATTGTAGTTCTATCGATCATTTAAGCATAATATGGCTAATAATATGAGTTAGATTGATAATAATAACAGTAATAAGTATAGTAATTGTCGTTCTATCGATCATATAAGCATAATATGGCTAATAATATGAGTTAGGTTGATAATAATAAGAGTAATAAGTATTGTGATTGTCGTTCTATCGATCAAATTTGCATAATATGGTTAATAATATGAGTTAGATTGATAACAGTGAGTGTAATAAGTATAGTAATTGTCGTTCTGTCGATCATATTAGCATAATATGGCTAATAATATGGGTTAGATTGATAATAATAAGAGTAATGAGTATAGTAATTGTAGTTCTATCGATCATTTAAGCATAATATGGCTAATAATATGAGTTAGATTGATAATAATAACAGTAATAAGTATAGTAATTGTCGTTCCATCGATATTATAAGCATAATATGGTTAATAATATCAGTTAGATTGATAATAATAAGAGTAATAAGTACAGTAATTGCCGTTCTATCGATCATTTAAGCATAATATGGCTAATAATATGGGTTAGATTGATAATAATAAGAGTAATGAGTATAGTAATTGTAGTTCTATCGATCATTTAAGCATAATATGGCTAATAATATGAGTTAGATTGATAATAATAACAGTAATAAGTATAGTAGTTGTCGTTCTATCGATATTATAAGCATAATATGGCTAATAATATGAGTTAGATTGATAATAATAAGAGTAATAAGTATAGTAATTGTCGTTCTATCGATATTATAAGCATAATATGGCTAATAATAAGAGTTAGATTGATAATAATAAGAGTAATAAGTATAGTAATTGTCGTTCTATCGATCATATCTGCATAATATGGTTAATAACATGAGTTAGATTGATAATAGTGAGTGTAATAAGTATAGTAAATGTCGTTCTATCGATCATATAATCATAATATGGGTAATAATATGAGGTAGATTGATGGTAATAAGAGTAATAAGTATAGTAAATGTCGTGCTATCGATCATATCTGCATAATATGGTTAATAATATGAGTTAGATTGATAATAGTGAGTGTAATAGGTATAGTAAATGTCGTTCTATCGATCATATAAGCATAATATGGCTAATAATAAGAGTTAGATTGATAATAATAAGAGTAATGAGTATAGTAATTGTAGTTCTATCGATCATATCTGCATAATATGGTTAATAATATGAGTTAGATTCATAATAATAAGAGTAATAAGTATAGTAATTGTCGTTCTATCGATCATATAAGCATAATATGGCTAATAATATGAGTTAGGTTGATAATAATAAGAGTAATAAGTATAGTGATTGTCGTTCTATCGATCAAATTTGCATAATATGGTTAATAATATGAGTTAGATTGATAACAGTGAGTGTAATAAGTATAGTAATTGTCGTTCTATCGATCATATAAGCATAATATGGCCAATAATATGAGTTAGATTGATAATAATAAGAGTAATGAGTATAGTAATTGTAGTTCTATCGATCATTTAAGCATAATATGGCTAATAATATGAGTTAGATTGATAATAATAACAATAATAAGTATAGTAATTGGCGTTCTATCGATCATATAAGCATAATATGGCTAATAATATGAGTTAGATTGATAATAATAAGAGTAATAAGTATAGTAATTGTCGTTCTATCGATCATTTAAGCATAATATGGCTAATAATATGAGTTAGATTGATAGCAATAACAGTAATAAGTATAGTAATTGTCGTTCTATCGATAATATAAGCATAATATGGCTAATAATATGAGTTAGATTGATAATACTCAGAGAAGTGAGTATAGTAATTCTCGTTCTATCGATAATATAAGCATAATATGGCTAATAATATGAGTTAGATTGATAATACTCAGAGTAGTGAGTATAGTAATTCTCGTTCTATCGATCATATAAGCATAATATGGCTAATAATATGAGTTAGATTGATAATACTAAGAGTAGTGAGTATAGTAATTGTAGTTCTAGAGATCATTTAAGCATAATATGGCTAATAATATGAGTTAGATTCATAATAATAAGAGTAATAAGTATAGTAATTGTCGTTCTATCGATCATTTAAGCATAATATGGCTAATAATATGAGATAGATTTATAATAATCGGAGTAATAAGTATAGTAATTGTCGTTCTATCGATCATAAAAGCATAATATGGCTAATAATATGAGTTAGATTGATAATAATAAGAGTAATAAGTATAGTAATTGTCGTTCTATCGATCATATCTGCATAATATGGTTAGTAACATGAGTTAGATTGATAATAGTGAGTGTAATAAGTATAGCAAATGTCGTTCTATCGATCATATAATCATAGTATGGGTAATAATATGAGGTAGATTGATAATAATAAGAGTAATGAGTATAGTAATTGTAGTTCTTTCGATCATATCTGCATAATATGATTAATAATATGAGTTAGATTCATAATAATAAGAGTAATATGTATAGTAATTGTCGTTCTATCGATCATATAAGCATAATATGGCTAATAATATGAGTTAGGTTGATAATAATAAGAGTAATAAGTATTGTGATTGTCGTTCTATCGATCAAATTTGCATAATATGGTTAATAATATGAGTTAGATTGATAACAGTGAGTGTAATAAGTATAGTAATTGTCGTTCTATCGATCATATAGCATAATATGGCTAATAATATGAGTTAGATTGATAATAATAAGAGTAATGAGTATAGTAATTGTAGTTCTATCGATCATTTAAGCATAATATGGCTAATAATATGAGTTAGATTGATAATAATAACAGTAATAAGTATAGTAATTGTCGTTCCATCGATATTATAAGCATAATATGGTTAATAATATCAGTTAGATTGATAATAATAAGAGTAATAAGTACAGTAATTGCCGTTCTATCGATCATTTAAGCATAATATGGCAAATAATATG